>NC_056433.1:81342538-81642538 GCF_018296145.1 Oncorhynchus tshawytscha
GAGTAGAACTAGCTACTTCCTGGAACAGACTGATGATGAAAGAGTAGAACTAGCTACTTCCTGGAACAGACTGATGACGAAAGTGTAGAACTAGCTACTTCCTGGAACAGACTGATGATGAAAGAGTAGAACCAGCTACTTCCTGAAACATACTGACAATGAAAGAGGAGAGTAGAGCTAGCTACTTCCTGGAACAGACTGATGATGAAAGAGTAGAACTAGCTACTTCCTGGAATAGACTGATGATGAAAGAGTAGAACTAGCTACTTCCTGGAACAGACTGATGATGAAAGAGTAGAACCAGCTACTTCCTGGAAGAGACTGATGATGAAAGAGGACAGAGGAGAGTAGAACTAGCTACTTCCTGGAACAGACTGATGATGAAAGAGGAGAGTAGAACTAGCTACTTCCTGGAACAGACTGATGATGAAAGAGGAGAGTAGAACCAGCTACTTCCTGGAACAGACTGATGATGAAAGAGGAGAGTAGAACTAGATACTTCCTAGAAAGAACAACCAGGGGCTGTTCCAGAGAAAAGTAGCCCCATACTGTCTACTATTGTGTGTTATGAGGTTAAATAAGGTTTGGATTGTTTATCTGTTATAGTCACAGATAATCTTCAGATGACTCACTTTGCCACTACAGACGGTCTATTTATGGACAGCTACATTTGGAGCACTTATTAAGGGATTCCATCTCGTTTCAGGATGCTCTTCTATTATAAATGTTAAAACATTAGATTTCATTTTAATCTTAAGAGTCATTCACTGTCCCCCAAATTCCTCCTGTTCCCCATGCAGCTGTAAGGCCAGACAGAGTCCCGTAGCCTACCCCTGACCAGCATTCTAATGAGGCCTGTATCTACTGCTCCACACACACACTGCCTTAAATACCTTGATCTATGAGCCTCACTGACAGGCAGATTGGTGTGCAGCTTACGTGTGTGTGTGGATGGTTGTTTGTGTGTGTGTATGTGGAAGAGGAGGGGGGGGAGTCTTTGTGTGTGGGTCTTTGCATGTGTGTGTGGAAGAGGGGGGTCTTTGTGTGTGGGTCTATGCGTGTGTGTGTGGAAGAGGGGGGTCTTTGTGTGTGTGTGTGTCTCTGTAATACTCAGTGGGAAACCCATTGACACTGGTGGTGTCTACATTTGGCCACACATTGCCCATTGGGGCTTATCGACAGACTAGGAGTGGCAGGTGTGTGTGTATTAGTGTGTCTGTGTGTGCACTCTGCTCAAGTGCACCTGATGCCATGCTGCTGAAGGGACGGAGGACAATACAGCCCCTATCAACAGACCCCGGGTCAGCAGTCACAGACAGGTGTCCAGTAACTCAAGCATTTTATTGGGAAATCGCTGTTCTAGGAAAAGGGCTCATTTAACAGCAGTCGCTCTGTTATGTGTTCTCAGGCTCCACTGATCTGGGGAAAGAGGGGATACCTAGTCAGTTGTACAACTGAATGCATTCAACTGAAATGTGTCTTCCGCATTTAACCCAACCCCTCTGAATCAGAGAGGTGCGGGGGGGGTGCCTTATCGACATCCACATGTTCGGCGCCCGGGGAACAGTGGGTTAACGGCCTTGCTCAGGAGCAGAACGACAGATTTGTACCTTGACCGCTCAGGGATTCGATCCAGAAACCTTTCGGTTAATGGCCATCACCACTCTGTAAAATAATAATGATAATATGCCATGAGTGTGCAAAGCTGTCATCAAGGCCAAAGGTGGCTACTATGAAGAATCTCAAATATTTATTTAACACTGTTTTTAGTTACTACATGATTCCATAAGTGTTATTTCATAGTTTTGATGTCTTCACTATTATTCTACAATGTAGAAAACTATTATTTTTTTTAAATATAGAAAAAACGTTGAATGAGTAGGTGTGTCCAAACTGTTGACTGGTACGGTACATACAGTATAGTAGATATCTATGATAATAGCAAAGCTATGTGTCAGACTATATGGAAAATACTGTCATATGTCCTCTCAAGGAAAGAGATTGATGTAAAACTTTGTTTGTGTGGTATTGCTGAAGACAATGCAAACAAACAAATGTAAATTGATTAAACCTAAACCTTCCCCACTCACACTACAAACTATCACCCTCAGGCACTTAAGGAAATCATGAATGTCATGGATATATTGGAATTAGTGGATATATGGAGGCTTAAATACCCTGACCTAGTGAGATATACATGGAGGAGGTTAAATACCCTGACCTAGTGAGATATACATGGAGGAGGTTAAATACCCTGACCTAGTGAGATATACATGGAGGAGGTTAAATACCCTGACCTAGTGAGATATACAAAACAGGAAACAGGTTAAATACCTGACCTAGTGAGATATACATGGAGGAGGTTAAATACCCTGACCTAGTGAGATATACATGGAGGAGGAGATTAAATACCCTGACCTAGTGAGATATACATGGAGGAGGTTAAATACCCTGACCTAGTGAGATATACATGGAGGAGGTTAAATACCCTGACCTAGTGAGATATACATGGAGGAGGTTAAATACCCTGACCTAGTGAGATATACATGGAGGAGGTTAAATACCCTGACCTAGTGAGATATACATGGAGTGTTACGGTTTTCTTCCGTCGAAAGAGAGTCGGACCAAAATGCAGCGTGGTAAGTTAGATACATGTTTAATAAACGAATAAACACGAAATACAAAACAACAAACAGAACGTGAAAACCTATACAGCCTATCTGGTGAAATACAAAACACTGAGACAGGAACAATCACCCACGAAACACTCAAAGAATATGGCTGCCTAAATATGGTTCCCAATCAGAGACAACGAGAATCACCTGCCTCTGATTGAGAACCGCCTCAGGCAACCATAGACTTTGCTAGAACACCCCACTAAGCCACAATCCCAAAACCTACGAAAAACCCCCATATATAAACACAACACAAAATAAACCCATGTCACACCCTGGCCTGACCAAATAAATATATAAACACAAAATACTAAGACCAGGGCGTGGCATGGAGGAGGTTTAATACCCTGACCTAGTGAGATATACATGGAGGAGGTTTAATACCCTGACCTAGTGAGATATACATGGAGGTTTAATACCCTGACCTAGTGAGATATACATGGAGGTTTAATATCCTGACCTAGTGAGATATACATGGAGGAGGTTTAATACCCTGACCTAGTGAGATATACATGGAGGTTTAATATCCTGACCTAGTGAGATATACATGGAGGAGGTTTAATACCCTGACCTAGTGAGGTTTAATATCCTGACCTAGTGAGATATACATGGAGGAGGTTTAATATCCTGACCTAGTGAGATATACATGGAGGTTTAATATCCTGACCTAGTGAGATATACATGGAGGAGGTTTAATATCCTGACCCAGTGAGATATACATGGAGGAGATATACATGTTTAATACCTGACCTAGGAGATATACATGGAGGTTTAATATCCTGACCTAGTGAGATATACATGGAGGAGGTTTAATATCCTGACCTAGTGAGATATACATGGAGGTTTAATACCCTGACCTAGTGAGATATACATGGAGGTTTAATACCCTGACCTAGTGAGATATACATGGAGGAGGTTTAATATCCTGACCTAGTGAGATATACATGGAGGAGGTTTAATACCCTGACCTAGTGAGATATGCATGGAGGAGGTTTAATATCCTGACCTAGTGAGATATACATGGAGGTTTAATATCCTGACCTAGTGAGATATACATGGAGGAGGTTTAATATCCTGACCTAGTGAGATATACATGGAGGAGGTTTAATACACCTAGTGAGATATACATGGAGGAGGTTTAATATCCTGACCTAGTGAGATATACATGGAGGAGGTTTAATTTAATACCCTGACCTAGTGAGATATACATGGAGGTTTAATACCCTGACCTAGTTTAATACCCTGACCTAGTGAGATATACATGGAGGAGGTTTAATATCCTGACCTAGTGAGATGTACATGGAGGAGGTTTAATATCCTGACCTAGTGAGATGTACATGGAGGAGGTTTAATATCCTGACCTAGTGAGATATACATGGAGGAGGTTTAATACCCTGACCTAGTGAGATATACATGGCGGAGGCTTAATCAAGCTAGTCGTCTTGATTACTTTCTTATGTCATTCTCTCTCCGGCAACGAAAGTTTAAAAAGTGTTGATAGGGAACAGAATGCAGTCAGACCATCACATAATTGCCATATGTATTCCTCTTACAGAATTTCCACATGGACAAGGATATTGGACATTTAATCAAAGCCTGGATGGTATACCAGGGGAACTCCAGGGCTGGATGTTATACCAGTGGAACCCCAGGGCTAGATGGTATACCAGTGGAACTACAGGGCTATAGATGTTATACCAGTGGAACTCCAGGGCTGGATGGTATACCAGTGGAACTACAGGGCTATAGATGTTATACCAGTGGAACCCCAGGGCTAGATGGTATACCAGTGGAACTCCAGGGCTAGATGGTATACCAGTGGAACCCCAGGGCTAGATGGTATACCAGTGGAACCCCAGGGCTAGATGGTATACCAGTGGAACTACAGGGCTATAGATGTTATACCAGTGGAACTCCAGGGCTGGATGGTATACCAGTGGAACTACAGGGCTATAGATGTTATACCAGTGGAACCCCAGGGCTAGATGGTATACCAGTGGAACTCCAGGGCTAGATGGTATACCAGTGGAACTACAGGGCTAGATGGTATACCAGTGGAACTACAGGGCTAGATGTTATACCAGTGGAACCCCAGGGCTAGATGGTATACCAGTGGAACTACAGGGCTAGATGGTATACCAGTGGAACTACAGGGCTAGATGGTATACCAGTGGAACTACAGGGCTAGATGGTATACCAGTGGAACTACAGGGCTAGATGGTATACCAGTGGAACTACAGGGCTAGATGGTATACCAGTGGAACTACAGGGCTAGACGGTATACCAGTGGAACTCCAGGGCTAGACGGTATACCAGTGGAACTCCAGGGCTAGATGGTATACCAGTGGAACTACAGGGCTAGATGGTATACCAGTGGAACTACAGGGCTAGATGGTATACCAGTGGAACTCAGGGCTAGATGGTATACCAGTGGAACTTCAGGGCTAGATGGTATACCAGTGGAACTCCAGGGCTAGATGGTATACCAGTGGAACTACAGGGCTAGATGGTATACCAGTGGAACTACAGGGCTAGATGGTATACCAGTGGAACTCCAGGGCTAGATGGTATACCAGTGGAACTCCAGGGCTAGATGGTATACCAGTGGAACTCCAGGGCTAGATGGTATACCAGTGGAACTACAGGGCTAGATGGTATACCAGTGGAACTACAGGGCTAGATGGTATACCAGTGGAACTACAGGGCTAGATGGTATACCAGTGGAACTACAGGGCTAGATGGTATACCAGTGGAACTACAGGGCTAGATGGTATACCAGTGGAACTACAGGGCTAGATGGTACCCAGTGGAACTCCAGGGTTAGATGGTATACCAGTGGAACTACAGGGCTAGATGGTATACCAGTGGAACTCCAGGGTTAGATGGTATACCAGTGGAACTACAGGGCTAGATGGTATACCAGTGGAACTACAGGGCTAGATGGTATACCAGTGGAACTACAGGGCTAGATGGTATACCAGTGGAACTACAGGGCTAGATGGTATACCAGTGGAACTACAGGGCTAGATGGTATACTGGTGGAACTACAGGGCTAGATGGTATACTGGTGGAACTACAGGGCTAGATGGTATACCAGTGGAACTCCAGGGCTAGGTGGTATACCAGTGGAACTACAGGGTTAGATGGTATACCAGTGGAACTACAGGGCTAGATGGTATACCAGTGGAACTACAGGGCTAGATGTTATACCAGTGGAACTACAGGGATAGATGGTATACCAGTGGAACTACAGGGCTAGATGGTATACCAGTGGAACTACAGGGCTAGATGGTATACCAGTGGAACTACAGGGCTAGGTGGTATACCAGTGGAACTACAGGGCTAGATGGTATACCAGTGGAACTACAGGGCTAGATGGTATACCAGTGGAATTACAGGGTTAGATGGTATATCAGTGGAAGTATACCAAACTTTTTTTGTTGATATACTCAGAGGACCATTATTAGCATGTTTTAAATGGTAGATTATCAGACACGCAACAAGAAGGTCTGATTTCATTATTAAATGAAAGCTCAGTTGGAAGCTCAGTTGTCCTGAGTCTGCACAACTCTGCCAGGACCTAGGATCAAGGGAGACACTCAAGTGTTTTAGTACTATATCTCTTGACACAATGATGAAAATAATCATGGCCTCTAAACCTTCAAGCTGCATACTGGACCCTATTCCAACTAAACTACTGAAAGAGCTGCTTCCTGTGCTTGGCCCTCCTATGTTGAATATAATAAACGGCTCTCTATCCACCGGATGTGTACCAAACTCACTAAAAGTGGCAGTAAAAAAGCCTCTCTTGAAAAAGCCAAACCTTGATTCAGAAAATATAAAAAACTATCGGCCTATATCGAATCTTCCATTCCTCTCAAAAATTTTAGAAAAGGCTGTTGCGCAGCAACTTACTGCCTTCCTGAAGACAAACAATGTATACGAAATGCTTCAGTCTGGTTTTAGACCCCATCATAGCACTGAGACGGCACTTGTGAAGGTGGTAAATGACATTTTAATGGCATCGGACCGAGGCTCTGCATCTGTCCTCGTGCTCCTAGACCTTAGTGCTGCTTTTGATACCATCGATCACCACATTCTTTTGGAGAGATTGGAAACCCAAATTGGTCTACACGGACAAGTTCTGGCCTGGTTTAGATCTTATCTGTCGGAAAGATATCAGTTTGTCTCTGTGAATGGTTTGTCCTCTGACAAATCAACTGTAAATTTCGGTGTTCCTCAAGGTTCCGTTTTAGGACCACTATTGTTTTCACTATATATTTTACCTCTTGGGGATGTTATTCGAAAACATAATGTTAACTTTCACTGCTATGCGGATGACACACAGCTGTACATTTCAATGTAACATGGTGAAGCCCCAAAATTGCCCTTGCTAGAAGCATGTGTTTCAGACATAAGGAAGTGGATGGCTGCAAACTTTCTACTTTTAAACTCGGACAAAATAGAGATGCTTGTTCTAGGTCCCAAGAAACAAAGAGATCTTCTGTTGAATCTGACAATTAATCTTAATGGTTGTACAGTCGTCTCAAATAAAACTGTGAAGGACCTCGGCATTACTCTGGACCCTGATCTCTCTTTTGAAGAACATATCAAGACCATTTCAAGGACTGCTTTTTTCCATCTAACATTGCAAAAATCAGAAACTTTCTGTCCAAAAATGATGCAGAAAAATTAATCCATGTTTTTGTCACTTCTAGGTTAGACTACTGCAATGCTCTACTTTCCGGCTACCCGGATAAAGCACTAAATAAACTTCAGTTGGTGCTAAATACGGCTGCTAGAATCCTGACTAGAACCAAAAAATTTGATCATATTACTCCAGTGCTAGCCTCTCTACACTGGCTTCCTGTCAAAGCAAGGGCTGATTTCAAGGTTTTACTGCTAACCTACAAAGCATTACATGGGCTTGCTCCTACCTATCTCTCTGATTTAGTCCTGCCGTACATACCTACACGTACGCTACGGTCACAAGACGCAGGCCTCCTAATTGTCCCTAGAATTTCTAAGCAAACAGCTGGAGGCAGGGCTTTCTCCTATAGAGCTCCATTTTTATGGAACGGTCTGCCTACCCATGTCAGAGACGAAAACTCGGTCTCAACCTTTAAGTCTTTACTGAAGACTCATCTCTCAGTGGGTCATATGATTGAGTGTAGTCTGGCCCAGGAGTGGGAAGGTGAACGGAAAGGCTCTGGAGCAACGAACCGCCCTTGCTGTCTCTGCCTGGCCGGTTCCCCTCTTTCCACTGGGATTCTCTGCCTCTAACCCTATTACAGGGGCTGAGTCACTGGCTTACTGGGGCTCTCTCATGCCGTCCCTGGAAGGGGTGCGTCACCTGAGTGGGTTGATTCACTGATGTGGTCATCCTGTCTGGGTTGGCGCCCCCCCTTGGGTTGTGCCATGGCGGAGATCTTTGTGGGCTATACTCGGCCCTGTCTCAGGATGGTAAGTTGGTGGTTGAAGTTATCCCTCTAGTGGTGTGGGGGCTGTGCTTTGGCAAAGTGGGTGGGGTTATATCCTTCCTGTTTGGCCCTGTCCGGGGGTGTCCTCGGATGGGTCCACAGTGTCTCTTGACCCCTCCTGTCTCAGCCTCCAGTATTTATGCTGCAGTAGTTTATGTGTCGGGGGGCTAGGGTCAGTTTGTTATATCTGGAGTACTTCTCCTGTCCTATTCGGTGTCCTGTGTGAATCTAAGTGTGTGTTCTCTAATTCTCTCCTTCTCTCTCTCGGAGGACCTGAGCCCTAGGACCATGCCCCAGGATTACCTGACATGATGACTCCTTGCTGTCCCCAGTCCACCTGGCCGTGCTGCTGCTCCAGTTTCAACTGTTCTGCCTTCTTATTATACGACCATGCTGATCATTTATGAACATTTGAACATCTTGGCCATGTTCTGTTATAATCTCCACCTGGCACAGCCAGAAGAGGACTGGCCACCCCACATAGCCTGGTTCCTCTCTAGGTTTCTTCCTAGGTTTTGGCCTTTCTAGGGAGTTTTTCCTAGCCACCGTGCTTCTACACCTGCATTGCTTGCTGTTTGGGGTTTTAGGCTGGGTTTCTGTACAGCACTTTGAGATATCAGCTGATGTACGAAGGGCTATATAAATAAATTTGATTTGATTTGATTGGATTATTACTGAATCAGGATCCAAGTGGTAAATATAAAGATCCAATCCATAAAAAAAATTGGATGCCTCTTACAAAAATTCTAGCTAAATGCTTGGCGCATAGAATTAAAAAAGGTTTTGTCAGATATTATTCATCCTGATCAGACAGGTTTTTTACATGGACGATACATTGGAGATAATATGAGACAAGTACTGGAAACAATAGAATACTATGAAATATCTGGGAAACCAGGCCTGGTTTTCATAGCTGATTTTGAAAAGGCTTTTGATAAAGTACGACTGGAGTTTATACAGT
This sequence comes from Oncorhynchus tshawytscha, assembly GCF_018296145.1. Classification (NCBI taxonomy): domain Eukaryota; kingdom Metazoa; phylum Chordata; class Actinopteri; order Salmoniformes; family Salmonidae; genus Oncorhynchus; species Oncorhynchus tshawytscha. Next base: position 81,351,655 of record NC_056433.1, read on the forward strand.
TGAAGTCGGAAGTTTACATCCACTTAGGTTGGAGTCATTAAAACTCATTTTTCAAACACTCCACAAATTTCTTGCTAACAAACTATAGTATTGGCAAGTCGGTTAGACATTGACTTTGTGCATCCTTGGGAGAAATTTCCAAACGCCTGCAGGAACCACGTTCATCTGGACAAACAATAGTATGCAAGTATAAACACCATGGGACCACGCAGCCGTCATACCGCTCAGGAAGAAGGCGCGTTCTGTCTCCTAGAGTTGAACATACTTTGGTGTGAAAAGTGCACATCAATCCCAGAACAACAGCGAATGACCTTATGAAGATGCTGGAGAAAACAGGTACAAAAGTATCTATATCCACAGTAAAATGAGTCCTATATCGACATAACCTGAAAGGCTCAGCAAGGAAGAAGCCACTGCTCCAAAACCGCCATAAAAAATACAGACTACGGTTTGGAACTGCACATGGGGACAAAGTGGGGACAAACTTTTTGGAGAAATGTCCTCTGGTCTGATGAAACAAAAATAGAACTGTTTGGCCATAATGACCATCGTTATGTTTGGAGGAAAAAGGGGGAGGCTTGCAAGCCGAAGAACACCATCCCAACCGTGAAGCACGGGGGTGGCAGCATCATGTTGTGTGGGTGCTTTGCTGCAGCAGGGACTGGTGCACTTCACAAAATAGATGGCATCATGAGGCAGGAATATTATGTGAATATATTGAAGTAACATCTCAAGACATCAGTCAGGAAGTTAAAGCTTGGTCGCAAATGGGTCTTCCAAATGGACAATGACCCCAGGCATACTTCCAAAGTTGTGGCGAAATGGCTTAAGGACAACAAAGTCAAGGTATTGGAGTGGCCATCACAAAGCCCTGACCTCAATCCTACAGAAAACTTGTGGGCAGAACTGAAAAAGCGTGTGCGAGCAAGGAGGCCTACAAACCTGACTCAGTTACACCAGCTCTGTCAGGAGGAATGGGCCAGAATTCACCCAACTTATTGTGGGAAGCTTGTGGAAGGCTACCTGAAACGTTTGACTCAAGTTAAAAAATGTAAAGGCAATGCTACCAAATACTAATCAAGTGTATGCAAACTTCTGACCCACTGGGAATATGATGAAATAAATAAAAGCTGAAATAAATCACTCTCTACTATTACTCTGACATTTCATATTCTAAAAATAAAGTGGTGATCCTAACTGACCTAAGACAGGGAATTTTTACAAGTATTAAATGTCAGGAATTGTGAAAACCGAGTTTAAATGTAGTTGGCTAAGGTGTATGTAAACTTCCGACTTCAACTGTATATACATTAACCCGAATCCCGGGCTTCAAATCAAAATCAAATCAAATGTTATTTGTTACATTCACACGGTTGGCAAATGTTCTTGCAGGTGTAGCAAAATGCTTGTGCTTCTAGTTCTGACAGTGCAGCAATAACAAGTCATCTAAATATTCCACAACAAATACATAATACACAAGAATCTAAGTAAAGGAATGGAATATATAAATATAAATATATGGATGAGTGATGGGTTCGACACAGGGGGTGGGTCAGTACACGTGAACAAGCTTTAGGGTGTACAGGCCACCCTTAAAGGGTGAGGTGCTGTGCCAATATGTCACATTAAATCACAGGACAAAATAGCTAGTATGTTGGGACCCGGAACTAAACGCAACACACGCATAACAACATTCTGACTTCATCACTACCAGTGTGGTCATAAACCTGGAACTGTTCAAAACATATGTATTACACATTCATAACAGCATTCATAACAGCATTCATAACAGCATTCATAACAACATTCATAACAGCATTCCTAACAGCATTCCTAACAACATTCATAACAGCATTCATAACAGCATTCATAACATTCATAACAGCATTCATAACAGCATTCATAACAACATTCATAACAGCATTCATAACAGCATTCATAACAACATTCATAACAGCATTCATTACAGCATTCTTAACAGCATTCATAACAGCATTCATAAACTACAAATAGGTCCTGGAGTCACTTTCTCCAGTATAGCTGATGCAGTGACCCACGGATGGAATTCTCAGTCAGTCCACAGAATATTTGTAAACCCATCAATGGAGTCTTTATATAGGACAGATAAGCCTAACAGAAACACCTCTGTTCCCCCTAGCAACAGAGACTGCATTACCTCACAGACAGACCAGGGGGAAGGGAGTGTGTGGAACTGCTTTCGAGCAGTACGTGTATCACATGGGGCGGTCCTAGAGGAACCACACGTATCCCAAACCCCACACTAAATATTAAATCCGCAAACCATCCCTTTAGGCACTATGCCGAAGATCTGAACGGACTGTCTGGACAGCTGCCCATTGGTTTGGGATTCAGCATAATTATGATTACACACACACACACGCATATCAGACACTTAAATATGCAAACATGTACACACACACATAAATACACACACACACGCACACACACGCACATAAGCAAAAATACATGCATGCATATCCACCAACGGACATTAGACAAACCTGCCATACACCCTAGTTGTCGTATAACATGCCAAAAAGGGCATCAGTGTTTTTCTGCATCCCATTCCAAACAATCCCATCTAGTGAGGAAAAATGAAGCCAGATATCTGCATGATGCAAGCGCAGCACACATGCCTTGAGGAGATAGAAGACAATCCAAGCGGTGGCCCACCCTCTCCCCTTGTCTCTCTCTCTCTATTTCTCTCCCTCTCGCTCTCTCTCTCTGTCTCTCTCTCTATTTATCTCCCTCTCCCCTTGTCTCTCTCTCTCCATCTCCCTCTCCCCCTGTCTCTCTCTCCCTCTCTCTCTCTCTCTCTCTCCCCTTGTCTCTCTCTCTCTCTATTTCTCTCCCTCTCTCCTTTCTCCGTCACCCAAACACTGATCTGCTTGATTTCTGGTGGCAATGGCCACCTCAGAGAACCCTCCCAAAGCACACTAGCAAACAAACACACACACACACACACACACACACACACACACACACACACACACACACACACACACACTCCCAGTCTTCTCCTCAGGCAGCTGAATACCCAGACACTCCCAGTCTTCTCCCCAGGCAGCTGAATATAGACACTCCCAGTCTTCTCCTCAGGCAGCTGAATAGGCACTCAGGCAGCTCCCCCAGTCTTCTCCTCAGGCAGCTGAATACCCAGACACTCCCAGTCTTCTCCCCAGGCAGCTGAATATAGACACTCCCAGTCTTCTCCCCAGGCAGCTGAATATACCCCCAGGCACTCCCAGTCTTCTCCTCAGGCAGCTGAATACCCAGACACTCCCAGTCTTCTCCCCAGGCAGCTGAATATAGACACTCCCAGTCTTCTCCTCAGGCAGCTGAATACCCAGACACTCCCAGTCTTCTCCCCAGGCAGCTGAATATAGACATTCCCAGTCTTCTCCTCAGGCAGCTGAATACCCAGGCACTCCCAGTCTTCTCCTCAGGCAGCTGAATACACAGAGACTCCCAGGCTTCTCCCCAGGCAGCTGAATATAGACACTCCCAGTCTTCTCCACAGGCAGCTGAATAGCTAGGCACTCCCAGTCTTCTCCTCAGGCAGATGAAAATAGACACTGCCAGTCTTCTCCTCAGGCAGCTGAATACCCAGACACTCCCAGTCTTCTCGTCAGACAGCTGAATACCCAGACACTCCCAGTCTTCTGCTCAGGCAGATTATTATGGACACTCCCAGTCTTCTCCTGAGGCAGTTGAGAACCTAGACACTCCCAGTCTTCTGCTCAGGCAGATTATTATGGACACTCCCAGTCTTCTCCTGAGGCAGTTGAGAACCTAGACACTCCCAGGCTTCTCCTCAGGCAGATGAATATAGACACTCCCAGTCTTCTCCTCAGGCAGATGAATATAGACACTCCCAGTCTTCTCCTCAGGCAGCTGAATACCCAGACACTCCCAGTCCTCTCCTCAGGAAGATGAAAATAGACACTCCCAGTCTTGTCCTTAGGCAACTGAATACCCAGACACTCTCCCAGTCTTCTCGTCAGACAGCTGAATACCCAGACACTCCCAGTCTTTTCCTCAGGCAGCTGAGTACCCAGACATTCCCAGTCTTCTCCTCAGGCAGCTGAATACCCACACTCCCAGTCTTCTCCTCAGACAGCTGAATACCCAGACACTCCCAGTCTTCTCCTCAGACAGCTGAATACCCAGAAACTCCCAGTCTTCTCCTCAGACAGCTGAATACCCAGAATACCCTTCTCTCTCTCTCTCTCTCTCTCTCTCTCTCTCTCTCTCCGTCCTCTTTTCACTCCCTGTCACCTTGTATCTGTGGGGCTCCTGTGGGCACTGCCAGTGCTATGCTGAGCAGAGAGAAGACTGGCTGGATTGAAGAAGGGTGCCCTGTACAATAGTACAAACAGTCCACAATAGTCATTAAAACAGTCTGCTGGTCACATGGATGTGATACTAGTGTAGACCAGTCCTGATTGGTGAGACCTCGGGCTCCTGAGTGGTGCCCCGGTCTAAGGCACTGAATCTCAGTACAAGAGGTGTGACTACAGTCCCTGGTTCAAATCCAGGCTGAATCACATCCAGCTGTGATTGGGAGTCCCATAGGGCGGCGCACAATTGTCCCAGCGTCGTCCGGGTTTGACCGGAGTAGGCCGTCATTGTAAATGATAATTTGTTCTTAATGGAGTTAAATAAAGGTTTAACTAAGACACGTCCAGTGGTCGTCTTTTTTTTAAAGTGAAGGAGCACAAAATAAAAAGGTAAACGACGTCATCATTACCTCTGTAACGGTTTTCTAGTGGTGATGAAGGAGAGTCGGACCAAACTGCAGCGTGTCGATTGAGATTCATGTTTAATCAAACAAAGAAACACGAACACTACACAAAACAATAAACGTAATCGAAACCGAAACAGCCTATCTAGTGCAAACTAACCGAGAGTACACATAGGACACTAAGGACAATCACCCACGACAAACTCAAAGAATATGGCTGCCTAAATATGGTTCCCAATCAGAGACAACGATAAGCACCTGCCTCTGATTGAGAACCACTCCAGACAGCCATAGACTTTGCTAGATAACCCACTAAGCTACAATCCCAATACCACCACCAAAACCCCAAGACAAACACACCACAATTACAAAAATCCCATGCCACACCCTGGCCTGACCAAATACATAAAGATAAACACAAAATACTTTGACCAGGGCGTGACAGAACCCCCCCCCTAAGGTGCGGACTCCCGAACGCACAACCTAAACCTGTAGGGGAGGGTCTGGGTGGGCATCTGTCCCCGGTGGCGGCTCTGGTGCTGGACGTGGACCCCACTCCATAATTGTCTTAGTCCACCTCCTTAGTGTCCCTTGAGTGGCGACCCTCGCCGCTAACCTTGGCCTAGGAAACCTAACAACGGGCCCCACTGGACTGAGGTAGCTCGGGACCGATGGGAAGCTCGGGACCGAGGGGAAGCTCGGGACCGAGGGGAAGCTCGGGACCGAGAGGAAGCTCAGGAGTGAGAGGAAGCTCAGGAGTGAGAGGAAGCTCAGGAGTGAGAGGAAGCTCAGGAGTGAGCGGAAGCTCAGGAGTGAGTTGATGGATCTACCAGATCCTGGCTGGCTGGTGGTTCCGGCAGATCCTGGCTGACTGGCACTTCTGGCGGATCCTGGCTGACTGGTGGATCCTGGCAGACTGGCGGATCCTGGCAGACTGGCGGATCCTGGCTGAATGACTGGCGGATCCTGGCAGACTGGCGGATCCTGGCGGATCCTGGCAGACTGGCGGGCTGATCCTGGCTGAATGGCGGATCAAACTGATCCTGGCAGACTGGCGGATCCTGGCCGACTGGCAGATCCTGGCCGACTGGCAGTTCTGGCGGATCCTGGCAGACTGGCGGATCCTGGCCGACTGGCGGATCCTGGCCGACTGGCGGATCCTGGTCGACTGGCGGATCCTGGTTGACTGGCAGTTCTGGCAGATCCCGGCTGACTGGCGGATCTGGAAGAGTCTGATTGACTGGCAGATCTGGAAGAGTCTGGTTGACTGGCAGATCTGGAAGAGTCTGGTTGACTGGCAGATCTGGAAGAGTCTGGTTGACTGGCAGATCTGGAAGAGTCTGGTTGACTGGCAGATCTGGAAGAGTCTGGTTGACTGGCAGATCTGGAAGAGTCTGGAAGAGTCTGGTGACTGGATCTGGAAGATCTGGAAGAGTCTGGCTGACTGGCAGATCTGGAAGAGTCTGGCTGACTGGCAGATCTGGAAGAGTCTGGCTGACTGGCAGATCTGGCGGCGCTGGGCAGCCTGGCGGCGCTGGGCAGCCTGGCGGCGCTGGGCAGACTGGCGACGCTGGGCAGACTGGCGACGCTAGGCAGACTGGCGGTGCTGGGCAGACTGGCGACGCTGGGCAGACTGGCGGTGCTGGGCAGACTGGCGGTGCTGGGCAGACTGGCGGTGCTGGGCAGACTGACGGCGCTGGGCAGACTGGTGACGCTGGGCAGACTGGGGGCACTGGCGGCGCTGGGCAGACTGGCGGCACTAGCTGCTCCATACAGGCTGACAGCTCTGGCGGCTTCTTACAAACTGACAGCTCTGGCGGCTCCTTGCAGCCTGGCAGCTCCTTGCAGACTGACAGCTCCTTGCAGACTGACAGCTCCGTGCAGACTGACAGCTCCGTGCAGACTGACAGCTCCGTGCAGACTGACAGCTCCGTGCAGACTGACAGCTCCTTGCAGACTGACAGCTCCTTGCAGACTGGCTGCTCTATGCAGACTGGCTGCTCTATGCAGACTGACTGCTCTATGCAGACTGACTGCTCTATGCAGACTGACAGCTCTGGCTGCTCCATGTAGGCTGACAGCTCTGGCGGCTTCTTACAGACTGGCAGCTCTGGCGGCTCCGTGCAGACTGGCAGCTCCTTACAGACTGGCAGCTCCGTGCAGACTGGCAGCTCCGTGCAGACTGGCAGCTCCGTGCAGACTGGCAGCTCCGTGCAGACTGGCAGCTCCGTGCAGACTGGCAGCTCCGTGCAGACCGGCAGCTCCGTGCAGACTGGCAGCTCCGTGCAGACCGGCAGCTCCGTGCAGACCGGCAGCTCCGTGCAGACCGGCAGCTCCGTGCAGACTGACAGCTCCTTGCAGCCTGACAGCTCCTTGCAGACTGGCAGCTCCGTGCAGACTGGCAGCTCCGTGCAGACTGGCAGCTCCTTACAGACTGACAGCTCCTTGTAGACTGGCTGCGCTGAACAGGCGGGAGACTCCGGCCGCGCAGGAGAGGAGAAAGGCTCTGGCTGCGCTGAACAGGCGGGAGACTCCAGCAGCGCTGTAGAGGAGAAAGGCTCCGGCAGCGCTGAACAGGTGGGACGCACTGTAGGCCTGATGCGTGGTGCTGGCACTGGTATGCCGTGCATGCTATGCCAAGCCCACACCTTTCTTTCTACTCTGTCCAATACATCCTCCACACTCTCAGACTCAGCACTCTGCTTCGCCGACAGCTGCAATTCCATCCATGGCTCTGCCCAGGGTCCTTGTCCGTCAAGGATCTCCTCCCAAGTCCATTTATCCAAAGAGTGCAGCCTCTCCCAATGCTGCTGCTGCCTCTGTTGCTTCTCCTGCTGCTGCCTTTGCTGCTGCTGCTGTTGCTCCTGCTGCACCTGTCGCTTCTCCTGCTGCTGCTGTTGCTGCTGCCTCTGTTTACCACGCCGCTTGGTCCTTGGTTGGTGGGTGATTCTGTAACGGTTTTCTAGTGGTGATGAAGGAGAGTCGGACCAAACTGCAGCGTGTCGATTGAGATTCATGTTTAATCAAACAAAGAAACACGAACACTACACAAAACAATAAACGTAATCGAAACCGAAACAGCCTATCTAGTGCAAACTAACCGAGAGTACATATAGGACACTAAGGACAATCACCCACAACAAACTCAAAGAATATGGCTGCCTAAATATGGTTCCCAATCAGAGACAACGATAAGCACCTGCCTCTGATTGAGAACCACTCCAGACAGCCATAGACTTTGCTAGATAACCCACTAAGCTACAATCCCAATACCACCACCAAAACCCCAAGACAAACACACCACAATTACAAAAACCCCATGCCACACCCTGGCCTGACCAAATACATAAAGATAAACACAAAATACTTTGACCAGGGCGTGACAACCTCGATCAAAGGTTTGTACCGACAGATGTAGCCTGTTGAACATATCATCCTATACAATATAATTCTATATCATCATAGAATATGCATAAAATACATCCTCCAATCGCAACGTCTGCCTAGGCCAACACATACTGTCTCAAGAACATGTTCTGTTGTTAATACTCTCAATCACCAAGTTAGGCGTAGTATCTCATTTCAAAATAGGCCATCATCCCTGTCAAGCGTGAATGATAATTAAATACCGGTGAAATGTCCAAACTGTATCTACATACCAATCATTTGTTCTCCATCAGTTTGATGGGAATACGTATTCAGATCTTATTCAATGATTGTCTGGTGAGTGAATTAGAGCAGATGGGGTTAACACACTATATAGCCTTTCTTGTGTTTTGTTTCAATCAAAGCATATAACAATGATAATATTATTATTATTATTTTTTACTATTGAACGTCAGCTAACCATCAGAAAATGTCATTAGAAATGAGGAAGTGTTTTTGGTGTAACAGTATCGCTATAGGCCTACTATGCTATGCTATTATATCCGGGTTCTGTTATGTGACATGCTAATGAATCATTATGTGATCTTGCGAGACATTTATGCAGCTTTTATCTGATTTTACTAAACGAGCCCCATTGTGAGAATTGATAATCTTCTATTGATAATCTTCTATTTGTAATAATGATAGTAAGTGATGAGTAGGCCTGTTAGATGTAGGCAACAGATCTTGATGTTGGTTATTTTAAGCGATGGGAACGCCCTTCGTGGGGTTGAAAGGACAGACAGGATCTGATATTAAAAAAGCCCAAGTCTCTCTCAGTGAAATCAAACCTGCATTGGACAACATGAATAAAGGCAAGTCACCTGGATGGGTGTTTACTCCTCCTGAGGCCTAATAAACATTTTGGAATCACTTAGGTCCACTATTGCTCTAAATGACTAATACAGCCGTTCACAAGAAGAGGTTCATTTGGAAGAGGTGTGGACACTAATTTGGCTTGAATTAAAAAAAGGTAAGGATGCCATTCACACAGTGTTCTCACTACCCCGACTGGTGGTGCTGGAGGGCAGCTCTGTCATTCACACAGTGTTCTCACTACCCCGACTGGTGGTGCTGGAGGGCAGCTCTGTCATTCACACAGTGTTCTCACTACCCCGACTGGTGGTGCTGGAGGGCAGCTCTGTCATTCACACAGTGTTCTCACTACCCCGACTGGTGGTGCTGGAGGGCAGCTCTGTCATTCACACAGTGTTCTCACTACCCCGTTGGTGCTGGAGGGCTCACTACCCCGACTGGTGGTGCTGGAGGGCAGCTCTGTCATTCACACAGTGTTCTCACTACCCCGACTGGTGGTGCTGGAGGGCTGTCATTCACACAGTGTTCTCACTACCCCGACTGGTGGTGCTGGAGGGCAGCTCTGTCATTCACACAGTGTTCTCACTACCCCGACTGGTGGTGCTGGAGGGCAGCTCTGTCATTCACACAGTGTTCTCACTACCCCGACTGGTGGTGCTGGAGGGCAGCTCTGTCATTCACACAGTGTTCTCACTACCCCGACTGGTGGTGCTGGAGGGCAGCTCTGTCATTCACACAGTGTTCTCACTACCCCGACTGGTGGTGCTGGAGGGCAGCTCTGTCATTCACACAGTGTTCTCACTACCCCGACTGGTGGTGCTGGAGGGCAGCTCTGTCATTCACACAGTGTTCTCACTACCCCGACTGGTGGTGCTGGAGGGCAGCATTCACACAGTGTTCTCACTACCCCGACTGGTGGTGCTGGAGGGCAGCTCTGTCATGTTCACACCCGACTGTGTTCTCACTACCCCGACTGGTGGTGCTGGAGGGCAGCTCTGTCATTCACACAGTGTTCTCACTACCCCGACTGGTGGTGCTGGAGGGCAGCTCTGTCATTCACACAGTGTTCTCACTACCCCGACTGGTGGTGCTGGAGGGCAGCTCTGTCATTCACACAGTGTTCTCACTACCCCGACTGGTGGTGCTGGAGGGCAGCTCTGTCATTCACACAGTGGTGGTCTCACTACCCTCACTACCCCGACTGGTGGTGCTGGAGGGCAGCTGTGTTCTCACTACCCCGACTGGTGGTGCTGGAGGGCAGCTCTGTCATTCACACAGTGTTCTGGGTGGTGCTGGAGGGCAGCTCTGTCATTCACACAGTGTTCTCACTACCCCGACTGGTGGTGCTGGAGGGCAGCTCTGTCATTCACACAGTGTTCTCACTACCCCGACTGGTGGTGCTGGAGGGCAGCTCTGTCATTCACACAGTGTTCTCACTACCCCGACTGGTGGTGCTGGAGGGCAGCTCTGTCATTCACACAGTGTTCTCACTACCCCGACTGGTGGTGCTGGAGGGCAGCGCTGTCATTCACACAGTGTTCTCACTACCCCGACTGGTGGTGCTGGAGGGCAGCTCTGTCATTCGGACAGTTCAGGAACAAACAACAATCATTTGCAGTATAGTCTAATAGGCCTTCGACTACATGGTATAAAGCTATTTGTAACCTGTAACCTACAGTGCATATGATCGTGGACAGGAAACAGCAAAGGGAGCACCCCCCTATCCACATCGACGGGACCACAGCGGAGAAAGTGGAAAGTTTGAAGTTCCTTGGTGTACATATCACCGACAAACTGAAATGATCCACGCACACAGACAGTGTGGTGAAGAAGGCTGAGAAAATGTGGCTTGTCACCGAAAACCCTCACTAACCTTTACAGGTGCACAATCGAGAGCATCCTGCCGGGCTCTATCACCGCCCGGTACGCTAACTGCACCGTCCACAACCTCAGGGCTCTCCAGAGGGTGGTGCGGTCTGCACAACGCATCACCGGGGGCAAACTACCTTCCCGCCAGGACACCTACACCACCCAATGTCACAGGAAGGCCAAAAAGATCAATAACCACCCGAGCCACTGCCTGTTCACCCCGGGAGAGGCGAAGGTCAAGAGCCAAGCGTCCTCCGAAGCACAACCCAACCAAGCCGCACTGCTTCTTGACACAACCCCCAGTTAACCTGGAAGCCAGCCGCACCAATGTGTCGGAGGAAACACCGTACACCTGGCAACCGTGTCAGCGTGCACTGAGCCCGGCCCACCACAGGAGTCACTAGTGCGCAATGGGACTAGGAATCCCTGCCAGGCCAAACCCTCCCCTAACCGGACAACCCTGGGCCAATTGTGCTCCGCCCCATGGAGAGAGAAGAGAGAAGACAGAGCCACCCCCAGAGAGAAGACAGCCCCCCAGGGAGAAGACAGGGTCCCCCAGAGAGAAGACAGGGTCCCCCACAGAGAGAAGACAGGGTCCCCCCCCCAGAGAGAAGACAGGGTCCCCCCCCCCAGAGAGAAGACAGGGTCCCCCCAGAGAGAAGACAGGGTCCCCCAGAGAGAAGACAGGGTCCCCCCAAGGGAGAAGACAGGGTCCCCCCCAGAGAGAAGACAGGGAAGAAACCACCATTTACCTCTAAGCTGACATACATATTGATTTGGTTTATAATTTTTCATGGATTTTGGTGGTATTTATCAGAATGAATTTTCCAGTAATAATTTGACCAGCTCCGTGTATTCTCAAATTGGAAGACATTAAGGACTGTCTAGTAGTGACTTCATCCAGATTAGGAATAGATTCTCTTTCTACGTCTCAGAGAAAGAGAGAACGTGTCACTTTCCCTGTCCTGATGAATGGCTGTGTGGTAGATGGATCACAACTCATTATCAGCCGCAGAAACGGGCAATGAGGGCTGGTCTGTTACGTTTTAACAATGACTTTATGTGACAACAAAACCAATAGCCAGGAGCCAGAGCGAGACAAGGCCAGATGATAGAGATAGCGAGAGGAGAGGAGATTGAACAGTAACATAGGCTATTTTGTGTGTGAGACGTGGCTCTTTTTTTATTAAAGCTATTAAAGCCTTTCACTCATCTGAGCTAGTTTAACAACAGATAAATGGAGGTTCAAGAACTAAGCAGGTGAGATATCCTCAGGCTTGTAGATAACACTGTACTGTATAAAACACTGTACTGATTATAACACTGTACTGATTATAACACTGTACTGTATATAACACTGTACTGTATACAACACTGTACTGATTATGACACTGTACTGATTATAACACTGTACTGTATATAACACTGTACTGTATATAACACTGTACTGTATATAACACTGTACTGATTATAACACTGTACTGTATATAACACTGTACTGATTATAACACTGTACTGATTATAACACTGTACTGTATATAACACTGTACTGATTATAACACTGTACTGATTATAACACTGTACTGTATATAACACTGTACTGTATATAACACTGTACTGATTATAACACTGTACTGATTATAACACTGTACTGTATAAAACACTGTACTGTATAAAACACTGTACTGATTATAACACTGTACTGTATAAAACACTGTACTGATTATAACACTGTACTGATTATAACACTGTACTGTATATAACACTGTACTGTATACAACACTGTACTGTATATAACACTGTACTGTATATAACACTGTACTGTAGATAACACTGTACTGATTATAACACTGTACTGATTATAACACTGTACTGTATATAACACTGTACTGTATATAACACTACTGTATACAACACTGTACTGATTATAACACTGTACTGTATATAACACTGTACTGTATATAACACTGTACTGTAGATAACACTGTACTGATTATAACACTGTACTGTATATAACACTGTACTGATTATAACACTGTACTGATTATAACACTGTACTGTATATAACACTGTACTGTATACAACACTGTACTGTATATAACACTGTACTGTATATAACACTGTACTGTAGATAACACTGTACTGTATATAACACTGTACTGTATATAACACTGTACTGATTATAACACTGTACTGTATATAACACTGTACTGTATATAACACTACTGTATACAACACTGTACTGATTATAACACTGTACTGTATATAACACTGTACTGTATAAAACACTGTACTGATTATAACACTACTGTATACAACACTGTACTGATTATAACACTGTACTGTATATAACACTGTACTGTATATAACACTGTACTGATTATAACACTGTACTGATTATAACACTGTACTGATTATAACACTGTACTGTATATAACACTGTACTGATTATAACACTGTACTGTAGATAACACTGTACTGATTATAACACTGTACTGTATATAACACTGTACTGATTATAACACTGTACTGTAGATAACACTGTACTGATTATAACACTGTACTGTAGATAACACTGTACTGATTATAACACTGTACTGTATATAACACTGTACTGTAGATAACACTGTACTGATTATAACACTGTACTGTATATAACACTGTACTGATTATAACACTACTGTATACAACACTGTACTGATTATAACACTGTACTGTATATAACACTGTACTGTAGATAACACTGTACTGATTATAACACTGTACTGTATATAACACTGTACTGATTATAACACTGTACTGTAGATAACACTGTACTGATTATAACACTGTACTGTATATAACACTGTACTGTAGATAACACTGTACTGATTATAACACTGTACTGTATATAACACTGTACTGATTATAACACTACTGTATACAACACTGTACTGATTATAACACTGTACTGTATATAACACTGTACTGTATATAACACTGTACTGATTATAACACTGTACTGATTATAACACTACTGTATACAACACTGTACTGATTATAACACTGTACTGTATATAACACTGTACTGTATACAACACTGTACTGTATATAACACTGTACTGTATATAACACTGTACTGATTATAACACTGTACTGTATATAACACTGTACTGATTATAACACTGTACTGTATATAACACTGTACTGTATATAACACTGTACTGATTATAACACTGTACTGTATATAACACTGTACTGTATACAACACTGTACTGTATATAACACTGTACTGTATATAACACTGTACTGATTATAACACTGTACTGTATATAACACTGTACTGATTATAACACTACTGTATACAACACTGTACTGATTATAACACTGTACTGTATATAACACTGTACTGTAGATAACACTGTACTGATTATAACACTGTACTGTAGATAACACTGTACTGATTATAACACTGTACTGTATATAACACTGTACTGTAGATAACACTGTACTGATTATAACACTGTACTGATTATAACACTGTACTGTAGATAACACTGTACTGATTATAACACTGTACTGATTATAACACTGTACTGTAGATAACACTGTACTGATTATAACACTACTGTATACAACACTGTACTGATTATAACACTGTACTGTATATAACACTGTACTGTAGATAACACTGTACTGATTATAACACTGTACTGTAGATAACACTGTACTGATTATAACACTGTACTGTATATAACACTGTACTGTAGATAACACTGTACTGATTATAACACTGTACTGATTATAACACTGTACTGATTATAACACTGTACTGTATATAACACTGTACTGTATATAACACTACTGTATACAACACTGTACTGATTATAACACTGTACTGTATAAAACACTGTACTGATTATAACACTACTGTATACAACACTGTACTGATTATAACACTGTACTGTATATAACACTGTACTGTATATAACACTGTACTGTATATAACACTGTACTGTAGATAACACTGTACTGATTATAACACTGTACTGTATATAACACTGTACTGATTATAACACTACTGTATACAACACTGTACTGTATATAACACTGTACTGTATATAACACTGTACTGATTATAACACTGTACTGATTATAACACTGTACTGATTATAACACTACTGTATACAACACTGTACTGATTATAACACTGTACTGTATATAACACTGTACTGTATACAACACTGTACTGTATATAACACTGTACTGTATATAACACTGTACTGATTATAACACTGTACTGTATATAACACTGTACTGATTATAACACTACTGTATACAACACTGTACTGATTATAACACTGTACTGTATATAACACTGTACTGTAGATAACACTGTACTGATTATAACACTGTACTGTAGATAACACTGTACTGATTATAACACTGTACTGTATATAACACTGTACTGTAGATAACACTGTACTGATTATAACACTGTACTGATTATAACACTGTACTGTAGATAACACTGTACTGATTATAACACTGTACTGATTATAACACTGTACTGTATATAACACTGTACTGATTATAACACTGTACTGATTATAACACTACTGTATACAACACTGTACTGATTATAACACTGTACTGATTATAACACTGTACTGTATATAACACTGTACTGATTATAACACTGTACTGATTATAACACTGTACTGTAGATAACACTGTACTGATTATAACACTACTGTATACAACACTGTACTGATTATAACACTGTACTGTATATAACACTGTACTGTAGATAACACTGTACTGATTATAACACTGTACTGTAGATAACACTGTACTGATTATAACACTGTACTGTATATAACACTGTACTGTAGATAACACTACTGTATACAACACTGTACTGATTATAACACTGTACTGTATATAACACTGTACTGTATAAAACACTGTACTGATTATAACACTGTACTGTAGATAACACTGTACTGATTATAACACTGTACTGATTATAACACTGTACTGATTATAACACTACTGTATACAACACTGTACTGATTATAACACTGTACTGTATATAACACTGTACTGTATAAAACACTGTACTGATTATGACACTACTGTATACAACACTGTACTGTATATAACACTGTACTGATTATAACACTGTACTGTAGATAACACTGTACTGATTATAACACTGTACTGATTATAACACTGTACTGTATATAACACTGTACTGTAGATAACACTGTACTGATTATAACACTGTACTGTATATAACACTGTACTGATTATAACACTGTACTGATTATAACACTGTACTGATTATAACACTGTACTGTATATAACACTGTACTGATTATAACACTGTACTGTAGATAACACTGTACTGATTATAACACTGTACTGATTATAACACTGTACTGATTATAACACTGTACTGTATATAACACTGTACTGATTATAACACTGTACTGATTATAACACTGTACTGATTATAACACTGTACTGTATATAACACTGTACTGATTATAACACTGTACTGATTATAACACTGTACTGATTATAACACTGTACTGATTATAACACTGTACTGTATATAACACTGTACTGATTATAACACTGTACTGATTATAACACTGTACTGATTATAACACTGTACTGTATATAACACTGTACTGATTATAACACTGTACTGTATATAACACTGTACTGATTATAACACTGTACTGATTATAACACTGTACTGATTATAACACTGTACTGTAGATAACACTGTACTGTAGATAACACTGTACTGATTATAACACTGTACTGTATATAACACTGTACTGATTATAACACTGTACTGATTATAACACTGTACTGATTATAACACTGTACTGTATATAACACTGTACTGTAGATAACACTGTACTGATTATAACACTGTACTGTATATAACACTGTACTGATTATAACACTACTGTATACAACACTGTACTGATTATAACACTGTACTGATTATAACACTACTGTATACAACACTGTACTGATTATAACACTGTACTGTATATAACACTGTACTGATTATAACACTGTACTGTAGATAACACTGTACTGATTATAACACTGTACTGTATACAACACTGTACTGTAGATAACACTGTACTGATTATAACACTGTACTGATTATAACACTGTACTGTATATAACACTGTACTGATTATAACACTGTACTGTAGATAACACTGTACTGATTATAACACTGTACTGTATATAACACTGTACTGATTATAACACTGTACTGTAGATAACACTGTACTGATTATAACACTGTACTGTATATAACACTGTACTGATTATAACACTGTACTGTAGATAACACTGTACTGATTATAACACTGTACTGTATATAACACTGTACTGATTATAACACTGCACTGATTATAACACTGTACTGTATTCGTACTGATTATGACACTGTACTCTATACAACACTGTACTGATTATAAAACTGTACTGATTATAACACTGTACTGTAGATAACACTGTACTGACCCTGATCTGCGTTGACCTACCCAGTCTGATCTGCGTTGACCTACCCAGTCTGATCTGCGTTGACCCTAACCTACCCAGTCTGATCTGCGTTGACCCTGACCTACCCAGTCTGATCTGCGTTGACCCTGACCTACCCAGTCTGATCTGCGTTGACCCTAACCTACCCAATCTGATCTGCGTTGACCCTGACCTACCCAGTCTGATCTGCGTTGACCCTGACCTACCCAGCTCAGACACAAGAGGTATGTGGCAGGGTCTACAGTCAATCACGGACTACAGGAAGAAACCCAGCCCAGTCACGGACCAGGATGTCTTGCTCCCAGGCAGACTAAATAACTTTTTTGCCCGCTTTGAGGACAATACAGTGCCACTGACACGGCCTGCAACGGAAACATGCGGTCTCTCCTTCACTGCAGCCGAAGTGAGTAAGACATTTAAACGTGTTAACCCTCGCAAGGCTGCAGGCCCAGACGGCATCCCCAGCCGCGCCTCAGAGCATGCGCAGACCAGCTGGCCGGTGTGTTTACGGACATATTCAATCAATCCCTATACCAGTCTGCTGTTCCCACATGCTTCAAGAGGGCCACCATTGTTCCTGTTCCCAAGAAAGCTAAGGTAACTGAGCTAAACGACTACCGCCCGTAGCACTCACATCCGTCATCATGAAGTGCTTTGAGAGACTAGTCAAGGACCATATCACCTCCACCCTACCTGACACCCTTGACCCACTCCAATTTGCTTACCGCCCAAATAGGTCCACAGACGATGCAATCTCAACCACACTGCACACTGCCCTAACCCATCTGGACAAGAGGAATACCTATGTGAGAATGCTGTTCATCGACTACAGCTCGGCATTCAACACCATAGTACCCTCCAAGCTCGTCATCAAGCTCGAGACCCTGGGTCTCGACCCCGCCCTGTGCAACTGGGTACTGGACTTCCTGACGGGCCGCCCCCAGGTGGTGAGGGTAGGCAACAACATCTCCTCCCCGCTGATCCTCAACACTGGGGCCCCACAAGGGTGCGTTCTGAGCCCTCTCCTGTACTCCCTGTTCACCCACGACTGCGTGGCCATGCACGCCTCCAACTCAATCATCAAGTTTGCGGACGACACAACAGTGGTAGGCTTGATTACCAACAACGACGAGACGGCCTACAGGGAGGAGGTGAGGGCCCTCGGAGTGTGGTGTCAGGAAAATAACCTCACACTCAACGTCAACAAAACTAAGGAGATGATTGTGGACTTCAGGAAACAGCAGAGGGAACACCCCCATCCACATCGATGGAACAGTAGTGGAGAGGGTAGCAAGTTTTAAGTTCCTCGGCATACACATCACAGACAAACTGAATTGGTCCACTCACACAGACAGCATCGTGAGGAAGGCGCAGCAGCGCCTCTTCAACCTCAGGAGGCTGAAGAAATTTGGCTTGTCACCAAAAGCACTCACAAACTTCTACAGATGCACAATCGAGAGCATCCTGGCGGGCTGTATCACCGCCTGGTATGGCAACTGCACCGCCCTCAACCGTAAGGCTCTCCAGAGGGTAGTGAGGTCTGCACAACGCATCACCGGGGGCAAACTACCTGCCCTCCAGGACACCTACACCACCCGATGCTACAGGAAGGCCATAAAGATCATCAAGGACATCAACCACCCGAGCCACTGCCTGTTCACCCTGCTGCCATCCAGAAGGCGAGGTCAGTACAGGTGCATCAAAGCTGGGACCGAGAGACTGAAAAACAGCTTCTATCTCAAGGCCATCAGACTGTTAAACAGCCACCACTAACATTGAGTGGCTACTGCCAACACACTGTCAATGACACTGACTCTACTCCAGCCACTTTAATCATGGGAATTGATGGGAAATGATGTAAATATATCACTAGCCACTTTAAACAATGCTACCTTATATAATGTTACTTACCCTACATTGTTCATCTCATATGCATACGTTGATACTGTACTCTATATCATCGACTGCATCCTTATGTAATACATGTATCACTAGCCACTTTAACTATGCCACTTGGTTTACATACTTATCTCATATGTATATACTGTACTCGATATCATCTACTGTATCTTGCCTATGCTGCTCTGTACCATCACTCATTCATATATCCTTATGTACATATTCTTTATCCCCTTACACTGTGTATGACAGTAGTTTTTTTTGGAATTGTTAGTTAGATTACTTGCTCGTTATTACCGCATTGTCGGAACTAGAAGCACAAGCATTTCGCAAAACACTCGCATTAACATCTGCTAACCATGTGTATGTGACAAATAAAATTTGATTTGATTTGATTTGATCTGATCTGCGTTGACCCTGACCTACCCAGTCTGATCTGCGTTGACCTACCCAGTCTGATCTGCGTTGACCTACCCAGTCTGATCTGCGTTGACCCTAACCTACCCAGTCTGATCTGCGTTGACCCTGACCTACCCAGTCTGATCTGCGTTGACCCTGACCTACCCAGTCTGATCTGCGTTGACCCTAACCTACCCAATCTGATCTGCGTTGACCCTGACCTACCCAGTCTGATCTGCGTTGACCCTGACCTACCCAGTCTGATCTGCGTTGACCCTGACCTACCCAGTCTGATCTGCGTTGACCCTGACCTACCAGTCTGATCTGCGTTGACCCTAACCTACCCAGTCGTTTCTGCGTTGACCCTAACCTACCCAGTCTGATCTGCATTGACCCTGACCTACCCAGTCTGATCTGCGTTGACCCTAATCTACCCAGTCTGATCTGCATTGACCCTGACCTACCCAGTCTGATCTGCATTGACCCTGACCTACCCAGTCTGATCTGCGTTGACCCTAACCTACCCAGTCTGATCTGCGTTGACCCTGACCAACCCAGTCTGATCTGCGTTGACCCTGACCTACCCAGTCTGATCTGCGTTGACCCTGACCTACCCAGTCTGATCTGCGTTGACCCTGACCTACCCAGTCTGACTACCCAGTCAAATGTCCATAAAAAGAAGGTAGAGATTTTTGGTGTGTTTTTCTAAAACACAAACATGTAAGGAAACCCGACCAGGGGTACCGGAGGAGCTGAGCGGGACTTCCTGAATCCAGCAGTCTTTCAATAACAGAGTCTCATGAAGGTTTAAGGTGCTTAAAGAGAGAGGAGAGACGGCATTAGAGTAGAGGGTAGAGTAGAGGGTAGAGTAGAGGGTAGAGTAGAGGGCGTTAGAGTAGAGGGTAGAGTAGAGGGTAGAGTAGAGGGTAGAGTAGAGGGTAGAGTAGAGGGTAGAGTAGACGGCAGAGTAGAGGGTAGAGTAGACGGCATTAGAGTAGAGGCATTAGAGTAGAGGGTAGAGTAGGGGGTAGAGTAGAGGGTAGAGTAGAGGGTAGAGTAGAGGGTTAGAGTAGAGGGTAGAGTAGGGGGTAGAGTAGAGGGTAGAGTAGAGGGTAGAGTAGACGGCATTAGAGTAGAGGGTAGAGTAGACGGCATTAGAGTAGAGGGTAGAGTAGACGGCGTTAGAGTAGAGGGTAGAGTAGACGGCATTAGAGTAGAGGGTAGAGTAGAGGGTAGAGTAGACGTTAGAGTAGAGGGTAGAGTAGACGGCATTAGAGTAGGGGTAGAGTAGAGGGTAGAGTAGAGGGTAGAGTAGACGGCATTAGAGTAGAGGGTAGAGTAGACGGCATTAGAGTAGAGGGTAGAGTAGAGGCGTTAGAGTAGAGGGTAGAGTAGACGTTAGAGTAGAGGGTAGAGTAGAGGGTAGAGTAGAGGGTAGAGTAGAGGGTAGAGTAGACGTTAGAGTAGAGCGTAGAGTAGAGGGTAGAGTAGACGGCATTAGAGTAGAGGGTAGAGTAGAGGGTAGAGTAGACGGCATTAGAGTAGAGGGTAGAGTAGAGGGTATTAGAGTAGAGCGGAGTAGAGGGTAGAGTAGACGGCATTAGAGTAGAGGGAGTAGAGGGTAGAGTAGACGTTAGAGTAGAGCGTAGAGTAGAGGGTAGAGTAGACGGCATTAGAGTAGAGGGTAGAGTAGAGGGTAGAGTAGACGTTAGAGTAGAGCGTAGAGTAGAGGGTAGAGTAGACGGCATTAGAGTAGAGGGTAGAGTAGAGGGTAGAGTAGACGGCATTAGAGTAGAGGGTAGAGTAGACGGCATTAGAGTAGAGGGTAGAGTAGAGGGTAGAGTAGACGGCGTTAGAGTAGAGGGTAGAGTAGACGTTAGAGTAGAGGGTAGAGTAGACAGCGTTAGAGTAGAGGGTAGAGTAGACGTTAGAGTAGAGGGTAGAGTAGAGGGCGTTAGAGTAGAGGGTAGAGTAGACAGCGTTAGAGTAGAGGGTAGAGTAGAGGGCGTTAGAGTAGAGGGTAGAGTAGAGGGCGTTAGAGTAGAGGGTAGAGTAGACGGCGTTAGAGTAGAGGGTAGAGTAGAGGGCGTTAGAGTAGAGGGTAGAGTAGAGGGTAGAGTAGAGGGCGTTAGAGTAGAGGTAGAGTAGACGGCGTTAGAGTAGAGGGTAGAGTAGAGGGCGTTAGAGTAGAGGGTAGAGTAGAGGGCGTTAGAGTAGAGGGTAGAGTAGAGGGTAGAGTAGAGGGTAGAGTAGAGGGTAGAGTAGAGGGTAGAGTAGAGGGCGTTAGAGTAGAGGGTAGAGTAGGGGTAGAGTAGAGGGCGTTAGAGTAGAGGGTAGAGTAGAGGGTAGAGTAGAGGGCGTTAGAGTAGAGAGTAGAGTAGACGGCATTAGAGTAGAGGGTAGAGTAGACGGCATTAGAGTAGAGGGTAGAGTAGAGGGTAGAGTAGAGGGTAGAGTAGAGGGTAGAGTAGAGGGTAGAGTAGACGGCGTTAGAGTAGAGGGTAGAGTAGAGGGTAGAGTAGAGGGTAGAGTAGACGGCATTAGAGTAGAGGGTAGAGTAGAGGGTAGAGTAGACGTTAGAGTAGAGAGTAGAGTAGACGGCGTTAGAGTAGAGGGTAGAGTAGAGGGTAGAGTAGAGGGTAGAGTAGAGGGTAGAGTAGACGGCGTTAGAGTAGAGGGTAGAGTAGAGGGTAGAGTAGAGGGTAGAGTAGAGGGTAGAGTAGACGGCATTAGAGTAGAGGGTAGAGTAGACGGCGTTAGAGTAGAGGGTAGAGTAGAGGGTAGAGTAGAGAGTAGAGTAGAGGGTAGAGTAGACGGCATTAGAGTAGAGGGTAGAGTAGACGGCGTTAGAGTAGAGGGTAGAGTAGACGGCATTAGAGTAGAGGGTAGAGTAGACGGCATTAGAGTAGAGGGTAGAGTAGAGGGTAGAGTAGAGGGTAGAGTAGAGGGTAGAGTAGAGGCATTAGAGTAGAGGGTAGAGTAGACGGCGTTAGAGTAGAGGGTAGAGTAGACGGCATTAGAGTAGAGGGTAGAGTAGAGGGTAGAGTAGAGGGTAGAGTAGAGGGTAGAGTAGAGGGTAGAGTAGACGTTAGAGTAGAGGGTAGAGTAGACGGCATTAGAGTAGAGGGTAGAGTAGAGGGTAGAGTAGACGGCATTAGAGTAGAGGGTAGAGTAGAGGGTAGAGTAGAGGGTAGAGTAGAGGGTAGAGTAGACGGCGTTAGAGTAGAGGGTAGAGTAGAGGGTAGAGTAGAGGGTAGAGTAGACAGCATTAGAGTAGAGGGTAGAGTAGACGGCATTAGAGTAGAGGGTAGAGTAGAGGGTAGAGTAGACGGCATTAGAGTAGAGGGTAGAGTAGAGGGTAGAGTAGACGGCATTAGAGTAGAGGGTAGAGTAGACGGCATTAGAGTAGAGGGTAGAGTTAGAGTAGAGGGTAGAGTAGAGGGTAGAGTAGACGGCATTAGAGTAGAGGGTAGAGTAGACGGCATTAGAGTAGAGGGTAGAGTAGACGTTAGAGTAGAGGGTAGAGTAGAGGGTAGAGTAGACGGCATTAGAGTAGAGGGTAGAGTAGAGGGTAGAGTAGAGGGTAGAGTAGACGGCATTAGAGTAGAGGGTAGAGTAGAGGGTAGAGTAGACGGCATTAGAGTAGAGGGTAGAGTAGAGGGTAGAGTAGAGGGTAGAGTAGACGGCATTAGAGTAGAGGGTAGAGTAGAGGGTAGAGTAGACGGCATTAGAGTAGAGGGTAGAGTAGAGGGTAGAGTAGAGGGTAGAGTAGAGGGTAGAGTAGAGGGTAGAGTAGAGGGTAGAGTAGAGGGTAGAGTAGACGGCATTAGAGTAGAGGGTAGAGTAGAGGGTAGAGTAGACGGCATTAGAGTAGAGGGTAGAGTAGACGGCATTAGAGTAGAGGGTAGAGTAGAGGGTAGAGTAGACGGCATTAGAGTAGAGGGTAGAGTAGAGGGTAGAGTAGAGGGTAGAGTAGAGGGTAGAGTAGAGGGTAGAGTAGAGGGTAGAGTAGACGGCGTTAGAGTAGAGGGTAGAGTAGAGGGTAGAGTAGAGGGTAGAGTAGAGGGTAGAGTAGAGGGTAGAGTAGACGGCATTAGAGTAGAGGGTAGAGTAGACGGTATTAGAGTAGAGGGTAGAGTAGACGGCGTTAGAGTAGAGGGTAGAGTAGACGGCATTAGAGTAGAGGGTAGAGTAGACGGCATTAGAGTAGAGGGTAGAGTAGAGGGTAGAGTAGACGGGTTAGAGTAGAGGGTAGAGTAGACGGCATTAGAGTAGAGGGTAGAGTAGAGGGTAGAGTAGACGGCATTAGAGTAGAGGGTAGAGTAGACGGCATTAGAGTAGAGGGTAGAGTAGACGGCGTTAGAGTAGAGGGTAGAGTAGACGGCATTAGAGTAGAGGGTAGAGTAGAGGGTAGAGTAGAGGGTAGAGTAGACAGCATTAGAGTAGAGGGTAGAGTAGACGGCATTAGAGTAGAGGGTAGAGTAGAGGGTAGAGTAGACGGCATTAGAGTAGAGGGAGTAGACGGCATTAGAGTAGAGGGTAGAGTAGACGGCGTTAGAGTAGAGGGTAGAGTAGACGGCATTAGAGTAGAGGGTAGAGTAGACGGCATTAGAGTAGAGGGTAGAGTAGACGGCATTAGAGTAGAGGGTAGAGTAGAGGGTAGAGTAGACGGCATTAGCGTTGGAGGCACTGACCCACTTCAGGCTGATACTATTAGCCATGACCAGCCATTTCAGGAAATATGGGATTTAAAGCCATTTCAGGAAATATGGGATTTAAAGCCATTTCAGGAAATATGGGATTTAAAGCCATTTCAGGAAATATGGGATTTAAAGCCATTTCAGGAAATATAGGATTTAAAGCCATTTTCTTTTAAGGGGTGAACCACTGTATGATCTGTATAAAGGTGTGAAAAACTCAACTAAAGTCCATTTATATTGATCTATTTTTAGGTCACAGTGAGCGAGTAGAAAACACAATGATAATGCATTGTCCCCATTGTCCCTTAGTATACCTCTCATTTCACATCTCATGTTTCCTTTTCATGAGGTCAATAAGGAATCACATAACTCTTATTACTGCACCATGGCATATTAATAGACGTTCCTGTGTGCTGCATATTCTTATGTATGTATAACCCGTGGTTCTCCAAGTCAGATCGCATGGGAGCTTTTTTTCCCCACTAGGATGTAATACTATGGTAGACCAGTGATGTAATACTATGGTAGACCAGTGATGTAATACTATGTTAGACCAGTGATGTAATACTATGGTAGACCAGTGATGTAATACTATGGTAGACCAGTGATGTAATACTATGGTAGACCAGTGATGTAATACTACGGTAGACCAGTGATGTAATACTACGGTAGACCAGTGATGTAATACTATGGTAGACCAGTGATGTAATACTACGGTAGACCAGTGATGTAATACTATGGTAGACCAGTGATGTAATACTATGGTAGACCAGTGATGTAATACTATGGTAGACCAGTGATGTAATACTATGGTAGACCAGTGATGTAATACTATGGTAGACCAGTGATGTAATACTACGGTAGACCAGTGATGTAATACTACGGTAGACCAGTGATGTAATACTATGGTAGACCAGTGATGTAATACTATGGTAGACCAGTGATGTAATACTACGGTAGACCAGTAATGTAATACTATGGTAGACCAGTGATGTAATACTATGTTAGACCAGTGATGTAATACTATGGTAGACCAGTGATGTAATACTATGGTAGACCAGTGATGTAATACTATGGTAGACCAGTGATGTAATACTATGGTAGACCAGTGATGTAATACTATGGTAGACCAGTGATGTATACTATGTTAGACCAGCGAGGTAATACTATGGTAGACCAGTGATGTAATACTACGGTAGACCAGTGATGTAATACTACGGTAGACCAGTGATGTAATAGTACGGTAGACCAGTGATGTAATACTACGGTAGACCAGTGATGTAATACTACGGTAGACCAGTGATGTAATACTACGGTAGACCAGTGATGTAATACTACGGTAGACCAGTGATGTAATACTACGGTAGACCAGTGATGTAATACTACGGTAGACCAGTGATGTAATACTACGGTAGACCAGTGATGTAATACTACGGTAGACCAGTGATGTAATACTACGGTAGACCAGCGAGGTAATACTACGGTAGACCAGTGATGTAATACTACGGTAGACCAGTGATGTAATACTACGGTAGACCAGTGATGTAATACTACGGTAGACCAGTGATGTAATACTATGGTAGACCAGTGATGTAATACTATGTTAGACCAGTGATGTAATACTATGGTAGACCAGTGATGTAATACTATGTTAGACCAGTGATGTAATACTATGATAGACCAGTGATGTAATACTACGGTAGACCAGTGATGTAATACTACGGTAGACCAGTGATGTAATACTACGGTAGACCAGTGATGTAATACTACGGTAGACCAGTGATGTAATACTACGGTAGACCAGTGATGTAATACTATGGTAGACCAGTGATGTAATACTATGTTAGACCAGTGATGTAATACTATGGTAGACCAGTGATGTAATACTATGTTAGACCAGTGATGTAATACTATGGTAGACCAGTGATGTAATACTACGGTAGACCAGTGATGTAATACTACGGTAGACCAGTGATGTAATACTACGGTAGACCAGTGATGTAATACTATGGTAGACCAGTGATGAGCGGGGGTGAGATGACAGACTGTCTAACAGTGACTTCATCCAGATTAGGAATAGATCATCTTTCTACGTCTGGTGAGAAGAGAGAACGTGTCACTTTCCCTGTCCTGATGAATGGAGTAGAGATGACCAAACTGCTGCAGTGCTCTGAGTAACACTCCTCTCCATACTGTACAACCACACCGATGATAATAGACTAGCTATTTATAGAAAAGTCATTCTAGGTCTGATTTCCCATTTAACTCGCACACACTGTATGACACATACTATAGTGACACATAGTCATCTACTATATAGTCTCTAGCACCTTCTAACCCTCCTATCAGCCCTGAGACTGATGCCCTATACTGTAGTATTGATATGTATGATGTCTGTGAGGATGGAGAAGGCCATTATAATGGCCCTGGGTCCATACTGTAGGAGGGTCCTAGTCTAGAGGTCCATGCAGTACCTTCCGCAGGTGGTTGGTTGGTGCCTTAATCGGGGAGGATGGGCTCATGGTAATGACTGGAGCACAATAGGTGGAACGGTATCAAATACATGGTTTCCATGGTTTCCAGGTATTTGATGCCATTCCATTTGTTCCATTCCGGTCATTATTAAGAGCCGTTCTCCCCTCAGCAGCTTCCTGTGGTTCCTTCCCCCCCAGACAAATCGACACCATGAGGATGTAATGACCGCAGACTATAATATAGATTCACTTCCTGTCTCACTCAACGACTCAATGAGACCAAGTCATCAACGGCTCATAATAATGGCCGGAAAGAGGCAAATGGAATGTCATCAAACACCTGGAAACCACGGAAACCATGTATTTGATATCATTCCACCTATTCTGCTTCAGTCATTACCACGAGCCCGTCCTCCTCAATTAAGGTGCCACCAGCCTCCTGTGAGATAGAATAATGTAATACTGTATGTTCTAAAACCTGTTATTAAACTGTAGGGTACTTATTATACTTGCAGTATGCAAAGGTATTAACAGCATTAATTAAATATAAAGTATCTATATTGCCACATATCAGAGATGTACAGTAGCAATTTACAATTTACAGTCTTCTAGCTACTGAAAGATACCGCAGCATTTATGTTGGTAGCAAGCATCACTTTTACTATACCGTATGAGAGAGTAATTGCCCCGAGTCTTAGGTTTACAATAATTACATTCAATCAAATTGGACCGATTGAAGTTAATTCAAGACATCGCAGCCACTTAGAGAAGCCTCGGCGGTTGAGTCACAGCAGTCAAACTCAAGGGCCTGTTGGAGTAGTACCCTCCAGTGTTTCTAGATTGTTCCCCAGGCGAAGTGCCAAGGTGGACTGATGTTTTTTTGAGACATCAACCAAATAAACGGGGAAAAGGTAATTGTGTGTGCAAGAGCAATTCTACTGAGGACATCAAAGACGAAACACAAACTGACAGAGATACATTTCTAAAGGGGAAATGTTGGGTGCAGGATCAGGGTGGGTATAGAGATGGTGTTACAGTACATTTTCCTGTCAGCCTATTTGTGAGAGGCTCTCATGCAACACTGCACAGTGGCAGACAACCCTCTTGTAGTACTTCTGCAGAGGGGACAAAAGCACCAGAAGAACCAGAAAGGGAAACAGAGAGAGCAGTTTGGTTAACAACAGTATTTTAATCACATTGCACCGAAAGGTCAACTAATAGGAAAGTGTGTTTATGTTATTACAGTCTTTAACTAGAGGACAGAAATGTTGACGTGTCCCAACGAAAAGAGTTGACAATAGAGGCTCTGTGACCTACTATTGGGTTTGTATCTCCACAAATATATATTTAAAAAAATATTCAGAACTTAACAAATTAGGTCATATTCAGAACGTAGCTATTTGTGTAATAATCAATTAGGTTATATCCAGAACTTAGCTATTTGTGTAATAATCAATTAGGTCCTATCCAGAACTTAGCTATTTGTGTAATAATCAATTAGGTCATATCCAGAACTTAGCTATTTGTGTAATAATCAATTAGGTCATATCCAGAACTTAGCTATTTGTGTAATAATCAATTAGGTTATATCCATAACTTAGCTATTTTTGTAATAACCAATTAGGTTATATCCAGAACATGTGTATTTGTGTAATAACCAACTAGGTAAAGAAGAGAGCCAGTGATGCACTGGTGCTGAAATACTAATGTCTGAAATGGACCAAAAACTGTTCCTCTCCCCTGTAGATTACCTGAGAGCCCTTCGGCAGAGGTAGAGGGTAAAGTAGAGGGTAGAGGGTAAAGTAGAGGGTAGAGTAGAGGGTAAAGTAGAGTAGAGGGTAGAGTAGAGGGTAAAGTAGAGGGTAGAGTAGAGGGTAGAGTAGAGTAGAGGGTAGAGTAGAGGGTAGAGTAGAGGGTAGAGTAGAGGGTAAAGTAGAGGGTAGAGTAGAGGGTAGAGTAGAGTAGAGGGTAGAGTAGAGGGTAAAGTAGAGGGTAGAGTAGAGGGTAAAGTAGAGGGTAGGGTAGAGGGTAGAGTAGAGGGTAGGGTAGAGGGTAGAGTAGAGGATAAAGTAGAGGGTAGAGTAGAGTAGAGGGTAGAGTAGAGGGTAAAGTAGAGGGTAGAGTAGAGTGGAGGGTAGAGTAGAGGGTAGAGTAGAGGGCAGAGTAGAGGGTAGAGCAGAGTAGAGGGTAGAGTAGAGGGGCAGAGTAGAGGGGCAGAGTAGAGGGGCAGGGTAGAGGGTAGAGAGGGGCAGAGTAGAGGGGCAGAGTAGAGTAGAGGGGCAGGTAGAGTAGAGGGGCAGAGTAGAGGGGCAGAGTAGAGGGTAGAGTAGAGGGGCAGAGTAGAGGGGGTAGAGTAGAGTAGAGGGTAGAGTAGAGTAGAGGGGTAGAGTAGAGGGTAGAGTAGAGTAGAGGGTAGAGTATAGTAGAGTAGAGTAGAGGGTAGAGTAGAGGGTAGAGTAGAGTAGAGGGTAGAGTAGAGGGGCAGAGTAGAGGGTTGAGAAGAGCCGATCCGGTCTTATTCCCCATGTCATGACGGAGGTTAAAAACAGCCTTCCTCTCCATAGTTCTACATCCATCGTACTTCTACTGGCCTTGCTCTGCAACTACAACAAATCCCCCTAAGGCAAGCGGAAGTTCGGAGCCTAGGTCTTGTTCGGTGATTGGTCAACAGTAGGGATTCTTCAATAAAGTCTTTGTGGTCATTCAACACCTCGTTTTCATGCAAATGTTTTCATTTTAGAAATACTGCACCAAAGATCTTAGTTAGATGAAAAATTGCTTGACTAAGATCTCCTCTGCAAAAACCTCAAAATTAATGACAGATTTTCTTGAGTCATCTTAGATTAATTCTGACTATTTTGAGGAAGTGTATACCGGCTACGGTGCCTCAAAATGGACAAACAGTACTATTGCGTTTTTTTCTAACTTCTCAAGCGAAGTAGGCTTAGTGAGTAAGCTCGAAGTCGGGTTGGTGTTGAGGCAGGCTGACTAGACTTGACCCTGAGACAGACAACATTGATGTATGACTAGCCCCACTTGCATTGCTCATCTCTGGAAGAACATTTAGTAACACAAGACAGCAACCCGAGACAGAGAAAGGGTTTGGTCTGATGCTGAAGGAGGGCCCCACCAGCTTGCTCTCAGATACTCTCATCATCCCTTATATGGCCCTTAGACCGCACAGCTACCGTTACCTTTAATCCAGACAGTCTTCATCAATATTCTCCATTTCCTCTGTGAAACCATTTGGTCACTGTCATGTCTGATATGAACACTCAAGGCTACAGGACCGTCCATGTTAGTTAGTTTGTTCATATAGACAGAGGCTATCTCATTTTGGCACCAACATACAGTATGATACAAAATAACAGAAAATGTGATTCTGCTCCCTTTCCTGAACAACAAAAAGAGTGAGGGGTATCAAAGTTGACTGGAAGCATGATAAACCTATTAGGAGGTGAAATGAAATCCCAGCCAGACGTCCATGCAGTGTGCCATGTTATGAAAGACTCAGCATCAGTCAGGCCAGAATCAGCATCAGTCAGGCCAGAATCAGCATCAGTCAGGCCAGACTCAGAGTCAGCCAGGCCAGACTCAGCATCAGTCAGGCCAGACTCAGAGTCAGTCAAGCCAGACTCAGCGTCAGTCAGGCCAGACTCAGCATCAGTCAGGCCAGACTCAGCATCAGTCAGACCAGAATCAGCGTCAGTCGGGCCAGAGCAGCGTCAGTCGGGCCAGAGCAGCGTCAGTCGGGCCAGAGCAGCGTCAGTCGGGCCAGACTCAGCGTCAGTCGGGCCAGAGCAGCGTCAGTCAGGCCAGAGCAGCGTCAGTCAGGCCAGACACAGCACCAGTCAGGCCAGAGCAGTGTCAGTCAGGCCAGAGCAGCGTTGGTCATATATTAAGGTTAAAGTTCAGACAACTATCTGATTACTGGCATCAAGGTCACCCCACACTTAGCTGTTTCTCACTTTACTAATGCTGATCATGTGCAGCTCAGCAGTATCCTGGAAGAGGATGGTGGACGTGAGGAGGAAGATGTCTCTACCTAATACAGGCTCTGCTCTGAGACGACAGGAAAAGCCGGTAAGCAGGAAATCGTTAGGGAACATTCTATACTGCGGTGCTATACTGTACCGTATTCTATACTGCGGTGGTTTACTGTACAGTATTCTATCTCTATGGTGCTATACTGTACCATATTCTATCTCTATGGTGCTATACTGTACCATATTCTATCTCTATGGTGCTATACTGTACCATATTCTATACTGCGGTGCTATACTGTACCATATTCTATCTCTATGGTGCTATACTGTACCATATTCTATCTCTATGGTACTATACTGTACCGTATTCTATACTGCGGTGCTATACTGTACTGTATTCTATACTGCGGTGCTATACTGTACCGTATTCTATACTGCGGTGCTTTACTGTACCGTGTTCTATCTCTATGGTGCTATACTGTACCGTATTCTATACTGCGGTGCTTTACTGTACCGTGTTCTATCTCTATGGTGCTATACTGTACCGTATTCTATACTGCGGTGCTTTACTGTACCGTGTTCTATCTCTATGGTGCTATACTGTACCGTATTCTATACTGCGGTGCTATACTGTACCGTATTCTATACTGCGGTGCTATACTGTACCGTATTCTATACTGCGGTGCTATACTGTACCATATTCTATACTGCGGTGCTTTACTGTACCGTGTTCTATCTCTATGGTGCTATACTGTACCGTATTCTATACTGCGGTGCTATACTGTACCGTATTCTATACTGCGGTGCTTTACTGTACCGTGTTCTATCTCTATGGTGCTATACTGTACCGTATTCTATACTGCGGTGCTATACTGTACCGTATTCTATACTGGGTGCTATACTGTACCATATTCTATACTGCGGTGCTTTACTGTACCGTGTTCTATCTCTATGGTGCTATACTGTACCGTATTCTATACTGCGGTGCTTTACTGTACCATATTCTATCTCTATGGTGCTATACTGTACTGTGTTCTATACTGCGGTGCTATACTGTACCATATTCTATCTCTATGGTGCTATACTGTACCGTATTCTATCTCCATGGTGCTATACTGTACCATATTCTATCTCTATGGTGCTATACTGTACCGTATTCTATACTAGCTATCTCTATGGTGCTATACTGTACCGTATTCTATCTCCATGGTGCTATACTGTACCATATTCTATCTCTATGGTGCTATACTGTACTGTGTTCTATACTGCGGTGCTATACTGTACCATATTCTATCTCTATAATGCTATACTGTACCATATTCTATCTCCATGGTGCTATACTGTACCATATTCTATCTCTATGGTGCTATACTGTAATTCTATACTGGGTGCTTTACTGTACCATATTCTATCTCTATGGTGCTATACTGTACCGTATTCTATCTCTATGATACTGTACCATATTCTATCTCTATGGTGCTATACTGTACCATATTCTATCTCCATGGTGCTATACTGTACCGTATTCTATCTCTATGGTGCTATACTGTACCATATTCTATCTCTATGGTGCTTTACTGTACCATATTCTATCTCTATGGTGCTATACTGTACCATATTCTATCTCTATGGTGCTATACTGTACCATATTCTGTCTCTATGGTGCTATACTGTACCGTATTCTATACTGCGGTGCTTTACTGTACCATATTCTATCTCTATGGTGCTATACTGTAGCATATTCTATATCTATGGTGCTATACTGTACCGTATTCTATCTCTATGGTGCTATACTGTACCATATTCTGTCTCTATGGTGCTATACTGTACCGTATTCTATACTGCGGTGCTTTACTGTACCATATTCTATCTCTATGGTGCTATACTGTACCATATTCTATCTCTATGGTGCTATACTGTACCGTATTCTATCTCTATGGTGCTATGAGAGAAAATAATACAATAGCATCAGATAGGATCAGATAGAATAGAATAGAGTAGGATCAGATAGAATATAATAGGATCAGATAGAAAATAATATAATAGGATCAGATAGAATTGAATAGTATCAGATAGAATAGAACCGAGTTGGATCAGATAGAATAGAATACAATAGGATCAGTAGAATATAATATAATAGGATCAGATAGAATATAATAGTATCAGATAGAATAGAACCGAGTTGGATCAGATAGAATAGAATACAATAGGATCAGTAGAATATAATATAATAGGATCAGATAGAATATAATAGGATCAGATAGAATAGAACAGATTGGGATCAGATAGAATAGAATACAATAGGATCAGATAGAATAGAACAGAATAGGATCAGATAGAATAGAATACAATAGGATCAGATAAAAAATAATATAATAGGATCAGAGAGAATAGAACAGAGTAGGATCAGATAGAATATAATAGGATCAGATAGAATAGAACAGAGTAGGATCAGATAGAATATAATACAATAGGATCAGATCAAATATAATAGGATCAAATAGAACATAATAGGATCAGATAGAATATAATACAATAGGATCAGATAGAATAGAACAGAGTAGGATCAGATATAATATAATACAATAGGATCAGATAGAATATAATAGGATCAGATATAATATAATACAATAGGTTCAGATAGAATATATTAGAATGTCTGCAGTAAAAATTGTAGCTTCTTGCTTCTACAAGTGTGGCAAGTTTGATGCTTTTGAATAATTTGCTTTGCTTTTCAGTGCTGTCACAGAGGATATATGTATTTAAACCAAGCTGTGTGCCATTGTACCTGTCTAAATCTGCTTAAACCAGAGTGGGGGACTTCTCGCTGAGGGGTAAAGAGAGATACCCAGAGAAAGTGGAATCCCTGCCA
Organism: Oncorhynchus tshawytscha; assembly: GCF_018296145.1. Classification (NCBI taxonomy): domain Eukaryota; kingdom Metazoa; phylum Chordata; class Actinopteri; order Salmoniformes; family Salmonidae; genus Oncorhynchus; species Oncorhynchus tshawytscha. The sequence continues at coordinate 81,385,419 of NC_056433.1, forward strand.
GTGCCAAGGCTGTGCGGATGATGTGTGCTGAGTCAGAGTGCACATCCCTGCTTAAAACATTTCACTCATGCATTATTGCACAAGGTGAAGTGTCTTTATTAATGCTGAGCTCTAAAGAATGAAACTAAGTTTTCCCAAAATGGACCCCTCGAACCTCCTATCCCAGAGATCCCAGAATAGATCGGGTGCCACTTTCTGAGGATGTTTGAGTCGGCAGAGTGAAAACAGTTCTCATGATCTGATTGTTTTAGACAAGGATGGGTGTTTCTCAATGCGCTCCACAGTCTCATGCTCAGAGTTTGTTTTCCAAGAGAATTCTCTTTGGGTTGAGATGTTTTTACCTGGATAATGCTAAGATCAGTGATTCATTTGATCTACAGAGAGAGATAGAGTTAAACCAATGATAATTGGGAAATATACTTGTTACTAGGCGGCAGGTGGCCTACGGGGTTAGAGTGTTGGGCCAGTAACCCGAAAGGTTGCTAGATCGAATCCCCGAGCTGACAAGGTAAAAATGTGTAATTCTGCCCCTGAACAAGGCAGTTAACCCACTGTTCCTAGGTCATCATTGTAAATAAGAATGTGTTCTTAACTGACTTGCCTCGTTAAATAAAGGTTACACTTAAATAATAATAAATAAGCACAGAGCAAGTCCATGTTTAGAAGAGTAAGACTCCTAACAACCAATACCTCTTCTATCAGATTAGGGAACCTCCCTCCCAACCAATCAAAACAAACCCCTTTGATGTTGTGGTTGAATGAGTATCCACTGTGAAATCCATGCCCTAATTTCCCTAAAGGAACTGTTCCTTATCAGCAGCTGCTCTAAAGCAGTCTGCAGACAGACACAGTCAGTGATTGCTGCAACGCAGCATGTGTCCCAAATGAAACCCTATTCTCTATGTAGTGTACTCGTTCAGCGAGAGCCCATAGGGCGAAGATGCCTATATCCTATGATGGATGTAATTCATGATGGATAATTCATGTGGATGACAAGGGCAGGGACTGGAAGGGGTGGAGTCACAAAGGACAGTGGCTGAACGGATCAAAGCTACTTCAGACTAAACAGAAACGGATTAGGAAGGCATGGAGAAGAAACATCCAATCATCCAATCCTTGCCGTCCCGCCCGGCTGAAACGGGGAGCAGGGCTGAGGGAGAATCAAGCATCAGGACTCAATACACTGTGTGTGTGTGTGTGTGTGTGTGTGTGTGTGTGTGTGTGTGTGTGTGTGTGTGTGTGTGTGTGTGTGAGTGAGTGGGGGGTGGGGGGGGCTCTGACAGACACTGACACGTGAGAAGGCAGTTATGTGATATCATGATAATCCAGATGAAACTAAAACCCACTGACTCTCCAGCTCCAATCTTCTTCTCCCCCATGAACCAACTGGTAAATACAGTCCATAGTAATATACAGACTATATACTAATGCTTACAGAGAAAATCACTGCAGGATTCATATTATTACTATTAGACTACAGTGAAATCAGTCCCTCCATATTAACCCAAATGTAGCTACACTCACAGTTTATAATATCTTTAGTTACTTTATCGTGGACTAAGTCAAAGACCAGCCCTGGCCAAGTGAAGAGCCACTCTCTTTCATTAACTGTAAGCTAGAGGTCGACCATTTAATCGGAATGGCCGATTAATTAGGGCCAATTTCAAGTTTTCATAACAATCGGAAATCGGTATTTATATCTGCCGATTTGGCAGATTTTTTACATTTTTATACCTTTATTTAACGAGGCAAGTCAGTAAAGAACACATTCTTATTTACAATGACAGCCTAGGAACAGTGGGTTAACTGCCTTGTTCAGGGGCAGAACGACAGAATTTTAACCTTGTCAGCTCGGGGAACCAATCTTGCAACCTTACGGTTAACTAGTCCAACGCTCTAACCACCTGCCTTACATTGCACTCCACGAGGAGCCTGCCTGTTCCTAACAAAGACAGCCAACTTCACCAAACGGGGGATGATTTAACAAAAGCTAATTTGCGAAAAAAGCGCAATCGTTGCACGACTGTAACTAACCGTAAACATCAATGCCTTTCTTTAAATCAATACACAAAAGTATATATTTTTAAACCTGCATATTTAGCTAAAATAAATCCAGGTTAGCAGGCAATATTAACCAGGTGAAATTGTGTCACTTCTCTTACGTTCATTGCATGCAGAGTCAGGGTATATGCAACAGTTTGGGCTACCTGGCTCGTTGCGAACTAATTTGCCAGAATTGTACATAATTATGACATAACATTGAAGGTTGTACAATGTAACAGGAATATTTAGACTGATGGATGCCACCCGTTAGATAAAATACGGAACAGTTCCGTATTTCACTGAAAGAATAAACGTCTTGTTTTCGAGATGATAGTTTCCGGATTCGACCATATTAATGACCTAAGGCTCGTATTTCTGTGTGTTATTATGAAATAATTAAGTCTATGATTTGATAGAGCAGTCTGACTGAGCGATGGTAGGCACCAGCAGCTCTTCGCAATGCTTCAAGCACTGCGCTGTTTATGACTTCAAACCTATCAACTCCCGAGATTAGGCTGGTGTAACCGATGTGAAATGTCTAGCTAGTTAGCGGGGAGCGCGCTAATAGTGTTTCAAACGTCACTCGCTCTGAGACTTGGAGTAGTTGTTCCCCTTGCTCTGCATGGGTAACGCTGCTTTGAGGGTGGCTGTTGTCGATGTGTTCCTGGTTCGAGCCCAGGAAGGTGCGAGGTGAGGGACGGAAGCTATACTGTTACACTGGCAATACTAAAGTGCCTATAAGAACATAGTCAAAGGTATATGAAATACAAATCGTATAGAGAGAAATTGTCCTATAATTCCTATAACAACAACCTAAAACTTCTTACCTGGGAATATTGAAGACTCGTGTTAAAAGGAACCACCAGCTTTCATATGTTCTCATGTTTTGAGCAAGAAACTGAAACGTTAGCTTTCTTACATGGCACATATTGTACTTTTACTTTCTTCTCCAACACTTTGTTTTTGCATTATTTAAACCAAATTGAACATGTTTCATTATTTATTTGAGGCTAAATTGATTTTATTCATGTATTATATTAAGTTAAAATAAGTGTTCATTCAGTATTGTTGTAATTGTCATTATTACAAAATCATTCTAAAAATCGGCAAATTAATCGGTATCGGCGTTGAAAAATAATAATCGATCGACATCTACTGTAAGCTATGTTTCCTGGATAGTTACCCCTGGGAGGGGGGTTCAGTCAGGGTTTTTCCTAAACTGAGAGTTAGAATATTAGAATACACAAGGTGCAATTTTTTAATTTTGTCATACATCAGCAGTTTCTCTCTTGTTATGCCATCAACAAGTGGGGCGGCAGGGTAGCCTAGTGGTTAGAGTGTTGGACTAGTAACCGAAAGGTTGCAAGTTCAAATGCCCAAGCTGACAAGGTACAAATCTGTTGTTCTGCCCCTGAACAGGCAGTTAACCCACCATTCCTAGGCCGTCATTGAAAATAAGAATTTGTTCTTAACTGACTTGACTAGTTAAATAAAGGTTAAATAAAAGCCATGTCAGCTAACACATGTTTTATTTATTGGTAAATTAGTCTAGCCAGCTATCTAAACTTGTAGTAATCATGGCCGAATAGCAAACGGGCACGCAAGGCATGAGCTCAGGGGCCCTGACTTCCAGGGGGGCCCCATTGACTGTGTTAGTCACTCTTACTTAGATATCATTAACATGGCATAACCCTGTTATGGTTATCTTCCTCTGTTATCTACTGGTGATCTCATATTGTAGCTTGTCAAGTGTCCTAGTTCTCTTCTCTGCCAGTATGTTTTACAGACGCTCCCCACCCCGGGGCTGTGACCCTTCCAATGTAGTTTACCCTGCGCGTACAGCCCATGTAGAATTCCTCGTCTCTGGCAGTGTTTGGAACTGCGATCTGCGGTCAGCAAGGCTGAGTTCATTTCAGCCTACAGTATATTGCCCTTTAGTCCCTACAATGTTTGGCCCTGATGGAGACACAGATCACCCCAGAGAACACTGCTACTCCAGCTGCTCTCTCTTCATCATATGTTCTCTCATAGTCCGAGAGCATCTGGTCGTTGCGGTGGTGGCACAGGGCAGACAATTACTCATAAATTGAGATTTTCTCTTCCCCTTCTGTCACCTGTATATATCCTCATTTGAATTACATGTGGTCACTGTCACTTGTCAATTCATTTATTTCCACCTCTTACTTTCCCCTCCTTGCCTCGTTTGTCTTCACCCTTTCCCAGTCCCCTCCCTCTCACAAGGCAGGCAATATGCTTGACCTCATCTTTACTAGAGGCTGTTCTCCTACTAATCTCACTGCAACCGCCCTCCAGGTCTCTAATCACTATTTTGTTTCCTTTTCTCTCCCATCTCTCCTCCTACCCTACCCACGCAACCCCTACCCGTCTCTTCTCTTACCCACGCAACCCCTACCATCTCTCCTCCTACCCACGCAACCCCTACCCGTCTCTCCTCCTACCCACGAGGCCCCTATCATCTCTCCTCTTACCCACGCAACCCCTACCATCTCTCCTCCTACCCACGCAGTCCCTACCATCTCTCCTCCTACCCATTCAGCCCCTACCATCTCTCTTCCTACCCACGCAACCCCTACTCATCTCTCCTCCTACCCACGCAGCCCCTACCATCTCTCCTCCTACCCATTCAGCCCCTACCATCTCTCCTCCTACCCATTCAGCCCCTACCATCTCTCTTCCTACCCACGAAGCCCTTTCCCATCTCTCCTCCAAACCTACCCACTCAGTCCCTACCCATCTCTCCTCCTACCCACGAAGCCCTTTCCCATCTCTCCTCCAAACCTACCCACTCAGTCCCTACCCATCTCTCCTCCTACCCACGAAGCCCTTTCCCATCTCTTCTCCAAACCTACCCACTCAGCCCTACCCATCTCTCCTCCAACCCTACCCACGAAGCCCCTACTCATCTCTCCTCCAACCTTACCCACTCATCCCCTACCCATCTCTCCTCCAACCCACTCACCCCCTACCCATCTCTCCTCCAACCCTACCCACTCACCCCCTACCCATCTCTCCTTCAACCCTACCCACTCACCCCCTAACCATCTCTCCTCCAACCCACTCAGCCCCTACCCATCTCTCCTCCAACCTTACCCATCTATCCTCCAACCCATATCTCCTCCAACCCAACCCATCTCTCCTCCAACCCACTCAGGTCCTACCCATCTCTCCTCCAACCCAACCCATCTCTCCTCCAACCCAACCCATCTCTCCTCCAACCCACTCAGACCCTACCCATCTCTCCTCCAACCCACTCAGCCCCTACCCATCTCTCCTCCAACCTTACCCATCTATCCTCCAACCCATCTCTCCTCCAACCCACTCAGCCCCTATCCATCTCTCCTCCAACCCAACCCATCTGTCCTCCAACCCAACCCATCTCTCCTTCAACCCACTCAGGTCCTACCCATCTCTCCTCCAACCCAACCCATCTCTCCTCCAACCCACTCAGCCCCTACACATCTCTCTTCCAACCTTACCCATCTATCCTCCAACCCATCTCTCCTCCAACCCACTCAGCCCCTACCCATCTCTCCTCCAACCCAACCCATCTCTCCTCCAACCCAACCCATCTCTCCTCCAACCCACTCAGCCCCTACCCATCTCTCCTCCAACCTTACCCATCTATCCTCCAACCCATCTCTCCTCCAACCCACTCAGCCCCTACCCATCTCTCCTCCAACCCAACCCATCTCTCCTCCAACCCAACCCATCTCTCCTCCAACCCACTCAGCCCCTACCCATCTCTCCTCCAACCTTACCCATCTATCCTCCAACCCATCTCTCCTCCAACCCACTCAGCCCCTACCCATCTCTCCTCCAACCCAAACCATCTGTCCTCCAACCCAACCCATCTCTCCTCCAACCCACTCAGCCCCTACCCATCTCTCCTCCAACCCAACCCATCTCTCCTCCAACCCACTCAGCCCCTACCCATCTCTCCTCCAACCTTACCCATCTATCCTCCAACCCATCTCTCCTCCAACCCACTCAGCTCCTACCCAGATGGTCATGTGCCGCCGCAATCTTCGCTCTCTCTCTCTCCCACTACTCTCTTCAATCGTCTATCTCTTCTGCTAAATCCTTCTCCCTCCTGTCACCTGACTCTGCCTCTTCTACCCTTCTCTCCTCCCTTTCCGCATCCTCTGATTCTCATTGTCCCATTTCCTCCCCGCCGGCTCAACCTTCGACTCCCGCACCATGGTTGAGAACAGGGCTGCGGGCAGCTGGGCAGAAATGGAGAAAAGCTCAACTTCCAGAGGACCTATCATCCTTCCATTCCTTCCTGTCTCTGTGTTCGCTGCTAGAGCCGCTTTCTATCACTCAAAATGTAAACCCTGAGAAACTCTTCTCCACTTCCTCCTCCATCCTTAATCATCCACCTCCTCCCGCTCCACTCTCCCTCTCCACTCTCCCTCTCCACCTCCTCCCTCTACACTCTCCCTCTCCACTCTCCCTCTCCACTCTCCCTCTCCACCTCCTCCCTCTACACTCTCCCTCTCCACCTCCTCCCTCTACACTCTCCCTCTCCACTCTCCCTCTACACTCTCCCTCTCCACCTCCTCCCTCTACACTCTCCCTCTCCCTCTACACTCTCCCTCTACACTCTCCCTCTCCACTCTCCCTCTCCACCTCCTCCCTCTACACTCTCCCTCTCCACTCTCCCTCTCCACTCTCCGCAGATGACTTTGTCAACCATAAAAAAGGTTGACGACATTTCTTCCTCATTCAGTCAGCCTACTAGTCCACTGATCCCACTCACACAGAACTACCCTAGGCCTTGACCTCTTTCTCCCCTCTCGACAGACCAGTGTCCATTCTTTATTTTCTTTCCAAAACACTTGAACGTGCTGTTTCTGACAAACCCTCTCGTTATCTCTCTCAGGCTTCAAGGCGGCTCTCCGCGCTGCCAAAGCTGACTCTCTCTCCTCTGTTCTTATCCTCCTAGATCTATCTGCTGCCTTCAACACCGTGAACCATCAGATCCTCCTCCCCACCCTCTCAGGGCTGGGCGTCTCAGGCTCTGCCTCCCCTCCACCCTCTCAGGGCTGGGCGTCTCAGGCTCTGCCTCCCCTCCACCCTCTCAGGGCTGGGCGTCTCAGGCTCTGCCTCCTCCCCACCCTCTCAGGGCTGGGCGTCTCAGGCTCTGCCTCCCCTCCACCCTCTCAGGGCTGGGCGTCTCAGGCTCTGCCTCCCCTCCACCCTCTCAGGGCTGGGCGTCTCAGGCTCTGCCTCCCCTCCACCCTCTCAGGGCTGGGCGTCTCAGGCTCTGCCTCCCCTCCACCCTCTCAGGGCTGGGCGTCTCAGGCTCTGCCTCCCCTCCACCCTCTCAGGGCTGGGCGTCTCAGGCTCTGCCTCCCCTCCACCCTCTCAGGGCTGGGCGTCTCAGGCTCTGCCTCCCCTCCACCCTCTCAGGGCTGGGCGTCTCAGGCTCTGCCTCCCCTCCACCCTCTCAGGGCTGGGCGTCTCAGGCTCTGCCTCCCCTCCACCCTCTCAGGGCTGGGCGTCTCAGGCTCTGCCTCCCCTCCACCCTCTCAGGGCTGGGCGTCTCAGGCTCTGCCTCCCCTCCACCCTCTCAGGGCTGGGCGTCTCAGGCTCTGCCTCCCCTCCACCCTCTCAGGGCTGGGCGTCTCAGGCTCTAAACACTCCTAGATTGCATCCTGCCTGGCAGGTCGCTCCTACCATGTGGCGTGGAGAGGATGTGTCTGCAACTCGTGCTCTCACTACTAGTGTCCCCCGGGGCTCGGTTCTAGGCCCTCTCCTCTTTTCTCTTTACACCAAGTCACTCGGCTCTGTTATATCCTCACATGGTCTCTCCTATCATTGTGATGACACTCAACTACTTTTCTCCTTCCCCCTTCTGACACCAAGGTGGCGGTACGTATCTATGTATGCTTGGCAGACATCTCAGCTTGGATGACAGCCCACAACCTCAACAAAACGGAGATGCTCTTCCTCCCGGGGAAGGCCTGCCAGCTCCAAGACCTTTCCATCACGGTTGACAACTCTGTGGTGTCCTCCTCCCAGAGTGCAAAGAACCTTGGCGTGACCCCGGACAACACCCTGTCGTTCTCTACAAACATCAAAGCAATGATTCGCTCCTGCAGGTTCATGCTCTACAACATCCAGAGTACGACCCTACCTCACACAGGAAGTGACACAGGTCCTAATCCAGGCACTTGTCATCTCCCGTCCGTACCACTGCAACTCTCTGTTGATAGAGTATCTTAAAGAGTATCTTAAACAACTGTCTGTTGGTAGAGTATCTTAAACAACTCTCTGTTTATAGAGTATCTTAAAGAGTATCTTAAACAACTCTCTCTTGATAGAGTATCTTAAACAACTGTCTGTTGATAGAGTATCTTAAAGAGTATCTTAAACAACTGTCTGTTGATAGAGTATCTTAAACAACTCTCTGTTGATAGAGTATCTTAAAGAGTATCTTAAACAACTGTCTGTTGGTAGAGTATCTTAAAGAGTATCTTAAACAACTGTCTGTTGGTAGAGTATCTTAAAGAGTATCTTAAACAACTGTCTGTTGGTAGAGTATCTTAAAGAGTATCTTAAACAACTGTCTGTTGGTAGAGTATCTTAAACAACTCTCTGTTTATAGAGTATCTTAAAGAGTATCTTAAACAACTCTCTCTTGATAGAGTATCTTAAACAACTGTCTGTTGATAGAGTATCTTAAAGAGTATCTTAAACAACTGTCTGTTGATAGAGTATCTTAAACAACTCTCTGTTGATAGAGTATCTTAAAGAGTATCTTAAACAACTCTCTCTTGATAGAGTATCTTAAACAACTGTCTGTTGATAGAGTATCTTAAAGAGTATCTTAAACAACTCTCTCTTGATAGAGTATCTTAAAGAGTATCTTCAACAACTCTCTCTTGATAGAGTATCTTAAACAACTGTCTCGCCACCCTCCCACTCATTGTTTAGTGATATGTTTTTAGGTGCTGGAGCGCAATTAGAATAGAAATGACGTCGTAATTTCCTCAAAGTTTGTACCGACAGATGTAGCCTGTTGAATATATCATCCTATACAGTATAATTCTATATCATCATAGAAAATGCATAAAATATATCCTCCAATCGCAATGTCTGCCTAGGCCAACATACAGTGGGGCAAAAAAGTATTTAGTCAGCCACCAATTGTGCAAGTTCTCCCACTTAAAAATATGAGAGAGGCCTGTCATTTTCATCATAGGTACACTTCAACTATGACAGACAAAATTTGGAAAAAAATCCAGAAAATCACATTGTTGGATTTTTTATTAATTTATTTGCAAATTATGGTGGAAAATAAGTATTTGGTCACCTACAAACAAGCAAGATTTCTAGCTCTCACAGACCTGTAACTTCTTCTTTAAGAGGCTCCTCTGTCCTCCGCTCATTACCTGTATTAATGGCACCTGTTTGAACTTGTTATCAGTATAAAAGATACCTGTCAAAATTGTAGAACTGCACCAGGCTGGGAAGACTGAATCTGCAATAGGTAAGCAGCTTGGTTTGAAGAAATCAACTGTGGGAACAATTATTAGAAAATGGAAGACATACAAGACCACTGATAATCTCCCTCGATCTGGGGCTCCACGCAATATCTCACCCCGTGGGGTCAAAATGATCACAAGAACGTTGAGCAAAAATCCCAGAACCACACGGGGGGACCTAGTGAATGACCTGCAGAGAGCTGGGACCAAAGTAACAAAGCATACCATCAGTAACACACTACGCCGCCAGGGACTCAAATCCTGCAGTGCCAGACGTGTCCCCCTGCTTAAGCCAGTACATGTCCAGGCCTGTCTGAAGTTTGCTAGAGAGCATTTGGATGATCCAGAAGAAGATTGTGAGAATGTCATATGGTCAGATGAAACCAAAATAGAACTTTTTGGTAAGAACTCAACTCGTTGTGTTTGGAGGACAAAGAATGCTGAGTTGCATCCAAAGAACACCATACCTACTGTGAAGCATGGGGGTGGAAACATCATGCTTTGGGGCTGTTTTTCTGCAAAGGGACCAGGACGACTGATCCATGTAAAGGAAAGAATGAATGGGGCCATGTATCGTGAGATTTTGAGTGAAAACCTCCTTCCATCAGCAAGGACATTGAAGATGAAACGTAAGAAAGATGGGTCTTTCAGCATGACAATGATCCCAAACACACCGCCCGGGCAACGAAGGAGTGGCTTCGTAAGAAGCATTTCAAGGTCCTGGAGTGGCCTAGCCAGTCTCCAGATCTCAACCCCATAGAAAATCTTTGGAGGGAGTTGAAAGTCTGTGTTGCCCAGCAACAGCCCCAAAACATCACTGCTCTAGAGGAGATCTGCATGGAGGAATGGGCCAAAATACCAGCAACAGTGTGTGAAAACCTTGTGAAGACTTACAGAAAACTTTTGACCTCTGTTATATACCCTTTGTTGGCAATGACAAAGTATTGAGATAAACTTTTGTTATTGACCAAATACTTATTTTCCACCTTAATTTGCAAATAAATTCATAAAAAATCCTACAATGTGATTTTCTGGATTTTTTTTCTCATTTTGTCTGTCATAGTTGAAGTGTACCTATGATGAAAATTACAGGCCTCTCTCATCTTTTTAAGTGGGAGAACTTGCACAATTGGTGGCTGACTAAATACTTTTTTGCCCCACTGTATATTGTCAAAAAATATATATATATTTTTTTAATATCCTCAATCACCAAGTTAGGCATACCCAATTTCAAAATAGGCCATAATCACTGTCAATCGCGAATGACAATTCTTCATGTTTTACTGATGAAACGTCCAAACTGTATCTGCATACCAATCATTTGATCTCCATCAGTTTGATGGGAATTTGTATTCAGATCTTATTGAATGACTGTTTTGTGAGTGAATTAGAGCAGATGGTGTAAACTGCACACTGAGTGTACAAAACATTAAGAACACCTTCCTAATACACACAGAAAACGGTTGAGTGTGAAAAGTCCTGCAGCGTTGCAGTTCTTGACACAAACTGGTGCGCCTGACACCTACTACCATACCCCTTTCAAAGGCACTTAATAAATATTTTGTCTTGGCCATTCACCCTCTGAACAGCACACATACACAATCCATGTCTCAATTGTCTCAAGGCTCAAAAATCCTCTCCTCCCCTTCATCTACACTGATTGAAGTGGATTTAACAAGCAACATCAATAAGGGATCATAGCTTTCACCTGGATTCACCTGGATTCACCTGGATTCACAGAAGGAGCAGGTGTTCTTAATGTTTTGTACACTCAGTGGGTAATTTTACATACACAGTAATAAATCAATAATAAACTCATTATGGCAGTAGGTCGAGTTTGGCATTAGTCATGTAAACACCTTACTCTGCTTATGTTAATTGGCATAAGGTCAAAGTCAAAGTAAGCAAACGATTAAAACACCTGCCTTCCTGTATTTAGTTTCAATCAAAGCATATTATGTTTAGTGGGGTGATCTGGTGAGTTTGTTTAGTGACCATTCAGCTAACAATCCTAAAATATCATCAGAAATTAGGTGGTGTTTTTGGTGTAACAGTAACATTATACTGTGCTATTATAGTTGGTTATGTTATGTAGAATACGAATGAATCATTATGTGATATTCAAAGACATTGATTCAGCTTTGATCTAACTTTACTAAAAAAGCCCCATTGTGAGAAGTGGCAGAGTGGTCGCTACAGTCCGCTCCAGCCCGCTCCAATCCGCTCCAGCCCGCTACAGTCCGCTCCAGCCCGCTACAGTCCGCTCCAGTCCTTTTCCAGTCCGCTACAGCCCGCTACAGCCCGCTCCAGCAGCACTACACCCCTGCTCTTGCTGCACCGAACGAGCTAATTGAAGCGCACCTAGAAACGAAACATTGGCCAACGTCTCGTCTTGCGCTGCACAGGATATCAGATCTCTACAACGATTGGAGAAGTGTTTAATATCACCATGGCTATCACATCCTTATGATATAGATTTTTTGCATAAGCGCAACGTGACTGCAAGAGACAGGTTGGAATGTCTGACTGAAATAGGGAACACATTTTTTTTTAAATCCAAATCAGTGGCTTTTGAATTTGTTGATAAATTGCGGGACATGCTTGTTTGGTTGCGGGATTGCGGGACACGGGACAACGGGCCAAAATGCGGGACTGTCCCGCACAATCCGGGACATGTGATCACCCAACTCCATGGCGAAATGTATTGAATTGCAGGAAATTACCATTAAAACTTAAATTGTTATCTCTGCCTTCGAGTGAGGCCGATTTATTTATTTTTTGGGGAAGCATGCTGCCGGTGCTCTCTCGGCCGCCCTTCAGCCAAGACACGAAAACAGCCACACGCAGCTGATGCAGTTCCCAGAATCCCGGCTCCAGTTCCCACATGAAGCATGGACCGTATCCCAAAAATAACACAGGCCCCGGGACCGTATCCCAAAAATAATACAGGCCCCGCGCAGAATATGACCGATGTTGCTTATTCAAATAAACGGGTCCAGTTTATAGACCCTACAAAGCCGAACGAATTCATAAACCCAGTGATAGAAGGGACACAATGTCACCAACATTCTTCCCACAATACATCATTTAAATAACAAAACATTAATCTGTCTATTGTGCGAAATCCGTTTCGGTTTGAACAGGCTGTGTAGTGTAGAGTATAATGTGATGTTTTCGTGGCCAACGATCATAACCCGGACCGCTCGGAAGCTCAGAATACTGTCGCCTGATCTTTCGGTGACATTAAAAGGTTAATTCGTCAAGAAGCTGGCAACTGGGACGTTGCTGCATTTACAGGCTAACCTCCCACATGTCAGGCTGCTGGAGATAGCCTACATAGACAACACAATGTCTCTGAACATATGGAATAGGATGTTTGTAGCCTAGTAAACAGCGACGAATATACAGTGACCTTTGAGGACAAATACATCATTTTACAAACAAGACAATATGTGGGATGTTTTTCTAAGGGCCCGGTGCATAAAGACAAAAAAGACGCTGCGGTGGCAGTAGGCTATTGGCTATATTGTGATGCCCTGCTCATCTCATTTTCCTGCCACATCCACCTGTCCTGTCGCTACAATTCTACATTCAATTTCCGTCCCCGGCCCAACCGACCCTTTGAAAAGACGGACTCACCAAGTACACCGGATGACGTTTGCTGCGAGGAGGCAGCACTTTGATCTGTCTTTTCCCCTTCGCCTTGCGATCGGTGTCTGTGCCGCGAGCTCTCGGTGCCACCACTGCTGTCGGAGGAGCTGCTACCCGCTGCTGCAGGGACTGCTGCTCCCGCCGCCCCCGTCTCGGGCATGGTCTTTCAGTGGGGAGTAACGGACGATATTCTCCGGGAAAGGGGAGAGCGAAATCGCATCTCAGGCAGGCAAATCATAGGACGCTGCTGGTCGGTGTGTCAGAGAGAGAGAGGGGCTAAATGAACGTGAAAGTGAAGTGAAGGTTGTTGTGGTGGTGGCTTATCCTAGTTTGCAGCAGGATGCGAGCGGATTGATAGCGCTCGGTTGATTCTTACTATGGAGGAGGGACAAAGAGAGAAGGGGGGACGACACACGTAGGGCTACAGCCAGCCTCACACACAGACACGCGCACGCACGAAAACACACATACACGTACAGGCATGCTGGAAATAAAATATCATGGTTCTCCTCCTCGCCCTCAAAGAGAGAATTGCTTTAAATGCACCCTTCAATTTCCCCTGACCTCTGCAAGCCGCTAAAGAACGAATGGTGTATTTTTATAGAACCACGTGCCGATGCAAACGCGCCACCACCAGCTATGATATCACTGAAAATATAAAACGTTTATATTTCATTTTCAATCCCATGCCATAGGAAAAAGTACGCCACCACATTTAGTTCCTATAAAGGGTCAGTCACCCAGATGATGCCAAAGTAGCCCCTTGATAACATGCTTGAGCAGTCCGGCAATTATAAGTCCACAAACAGACAGACAGGCAGGTACATTTATGTTCAGTCCAGCAGACAGACAGGCAGGCAGGTGCTTGATAAATAGACAGGTCATGTGCTTAGGTTTTTTGCTTGAAATCAGATCACAGTCTCTCCAGACAGTTTAGCAGCAAAGTAGCTTATGTTGTGGTAGGTCCTTGAGCAGTCCAGCAGACAGACAGGCAGGCAGGTGCTTGAGCAGTCCAGCAGCAGACAGGCAGGCAGGTCCCTCAGTCCAGCAGACAGACAGGCAGGCAGTCCAGCAGACAGACAGGCAGGCAGGTGCTTGAGCAGTCAGCAGACAGACAGGCAGGCAGGTGTCCCTGAGCAGTCCAGCAGACAGGCAGGCAGGTCCCTCAGCAGTCCAGCAGACAGAGGCAGGCAGGTCCCTCAGCAGTCCAGCAGACAGCAGTCCCAGCAGACAGACAGGCAGGCAGGTCCCTCAGCAGTCCAGCAGACAGACAGGCAGGCAGGTCCCTCAGCAGTCCAGCAGACAGGCAGGCAGGCAGGTCCCTCAGCAGTCCAGCAGACAGACAGGCAGGCAGGTCCCTCAGCAGTCCAGCAGACAGACAGGCAGGCAGGTCCCTCAGCAGTCCAGCAGACAGACAGGCAGGCAGGTCCCTCAGCAGTCCAGCAGACAGACAGGCAGGCAGGTCCCTCAGCAGTCCAGCAGACAGACAGGCAGGCAGGTCCCTCAGCAGTCCAGCAGACAGACAGGCAGGCAGGTCCCCAGTCCAGCAGACAGACCCCAGCAGTCCAGCAGACAGACAGGCAGGCAGGTCCCCAGCAGTCCAGCAGACAGACAGGCAGGCAGGTCCCTCAGCAGTCCAGCAGACAGACAGGCAGGCAGGTCCCTCAGCAGTCCAGCAGACAGACAGGCAGGCAGGTCCCTCAGCAGTCCAGCAGACAGACAGGCAGGCAGGTCCCTCCAGCAGACAGACAGGCAGGCAGGTCCCTCAGCAGTCCAGCAGACAGACAGGCAGGCCCTCAGGTCCCAGACAGACAGGCAGGCAGGTCCCTCAGCAGTCCAGCAGACAGACAGGGCAGGTCCCTCAGCAGTCCAGGACAGACAGGCAGGCAGGTCCCAGACAGCAGTCCAGCAGACAGACAGGCAGGCAGGTCCAGACAGACAGGCAGGCAGGTCAGCAGTCCAGCAGACAGACAGGCAGGCAGGTCCCAGACAGACAGCAGGCAGGTCCCTCAGCAGTCCAGCAGACAGACAGGCAGGCAGGTCCCTCAGCAGTCCAGCAGACAGACAGGCAGGCAGGTCCCTCAGCAGTCCAGCAGACAGACAGGCAGGCAGGTCCCTCAGCAGTCCAGCAGACAGACAGGGCAGGTCAGGCAGGACAGACAGGCAGGCAGGTCCCTCAGCAGTCCAGCAGACAGACAGGTCCAGCAGGACAGGCAGGTCCCTCAGCAGTCCAGCAGACAGACAGGCAGGCAGGTCCCTCAGCAGTCCAGCAGACAGACAGGCAGGCAGGTCCCTCAGCAGTCCAGCAGACAGACAGGCAGGCAGGTCCCTCAGCAGTCCAGCAGACAGACAGGCAGGCAGGTCCCTCAGCAGTCCAGCAGACAGACAGGCAGGCAGGTCCCTCAGCAGTCCAGGTCCCTCAGCAGTCCAGCAGACAGACAGGCAGGAAGGTCCCAGACAGACAGGCAGGCAGGTCCCTCAGCAGTCCAGCAGAGCAGACAGACAGGGTCCCTCAGCAGTCCAGCAGGCAGGTCCCAGACAGACAGGCAGGCAGGTCAGCAGTCCAGCAGACAGACAGGCAGGCAGGTCCCTCAGCAGTCCAGCAGACAGACAGGCAGGCAGGTCCCTCAGCAGTCCAGCAGACAGACAGGCAGGCAGGTCCCTCAGCAGTCCAGCAGACAGACAGGCAGGCAGGTCCCTCAGCAGTCCAGCAGACAGACAGGCAGGCAGGTCCCTCAGCAGTCCAGCAGACAGACAGACAGGTCCCCCAGCAGTCCAGGACAGACAGCAGGCAGGCAGGTCCCTCAGCAGTCCAGCAGACAGACAGGCAGGCAGGTCCCTCAGCAGTCCAGCAGACAGACAGGCAGGCAGGTCCCTCAGCAGTCCAGCAGACAGACAGGCAGGCAGGTCCCTCAGCAGTCCAGCAGACAGACAGGCAGGCAGGTCCCTCAGCAGTCCAGCAGACAGACAGGCAGGCAGGTCCCTCAGCAGTCCAGCAGACAGACAGGCAGGCAGGTCCCTCAGCAGTCCAGCAGACAGACAGGCAGGCAGGTCCCCAGCAGGTCCAGCAGACAGACAGGCAGGCAGGTCCCTCAGCAGTCCAGCAGACAGACAGGCAGGCAGGTCCAGTCCAGCAGACAGACAGGCAGCAGTCCAGCAGACAGACAGGCAGGCAGGTCCCTCAGCAGTCCAGCAGACAGACAGGCAGGCAGGTCCCTCAGCAGTCCAGCAGACAGACAGGCAGGCAGGTCCCTCAGCAGTCCAGCAGACAGACAGGCAGGCAGGTCCCTCAGCAGTCCAGCAGACAGACAGGCAGGCAGGTCCCTCAGCAGTCCAGCAGACAGACAGGCAGGAAGGTCCCTCAGCAGTCCAGCAGACAGACAGGCAGGCAGGTCCCTCAGCAGTCCAGCAGACAGACAGACAGGCAGGTCCCTCAGCAGTCCAGCAGACAGACAGGCAGGCAGGTCCCTCAGCAGTCCAGCAGACAGACAGGCAGGAAGGTAGGTAAAGCTCCTCTCCTAGGATGTGTAATACATAACAAAGAACCCAGCCTGTCTGTGAAGGATTAAGTACACCATTATTTATTCATCAATGCAAGAAATTTCTTCACAGATAAACATTTTTTGTGAGAGAGATCATCTGCTTCCTCTCTAGCCCACGTTGGAGTCATCCCCATTTAATAGACATACCATAGCCTAACATATGCTTTACAATATTTCCTGGATGACAGGTCCACTTACAGTGGCCTATGATGCATGTTTGTTCTGTTTTCATACCTTTCCATGTTTAGAACACTGTTGTAAACAGTATTATCTTTCTCAACACCCACTATTTCTTTACTTTGTAAATAGCCTTTGAGAATGAAGGTAAACCCCGAGACCTCATAAATTGTATACCGTCAAAACACAGGAACACAAAAGGGGCACACCGTCCACAGAGATTCAGTTTGAATATACTGCTACTGAAGACAGAGAACGGAAGCTTTCAAGTCTTCTTCTGAGCTAATATTGATGGTAGCCAACATAACAGTCTCCACACATGACAAACTCCCAAACTTGTATTAGTTTACTGTGTGTGTGTGTGTGTGTGTGTGTGTGTGTGTGTGTGTGTGTGTGTGTGTGTGTGTGTGTGTGTGTGTGTGTGTGTGTGTGTGTGTAAGGTGCACCAAGAGAATAACATGATGATTGCTTTTACCATACAAAAATCAAATCCAATTATATTGGTCACATACACATAAGGAGATGATTGTGGACTACAGGAAATGGAGGACCGAGCACGCCCCCATTGTCATCGACGATACTGTAGTGGAGCAGGTTGAGAGCTTCAAGTTCCTTGGTGTCCACATCACCAACAAACTAACATGGTCCAAGCACACCAAGGCAGTCATGAAGAGGGCACAACAAAACCTACTCTCCCTCAGGAGACTTAAACATTTTGGCATGGGTCCTCAGATCGTCAAAAGGTTCTACATCTGCACCATCACTGCCTGGTATGGCAACTGCTTCGCCTCTGAACGCAAGGCACTACAAAGGGTAGTGTGTACGGCCCAGTACATCACTGGGGCCAAGCGTCCTGCCATCCAGGACCTCTATACCTGGCGGTGTCAGGGGAAGGCCCTAAAAATTGTCAAAGACTCCAGCCACCCTAGTCATAGACTGTTCACTCTGCTAACGCACGGCAAGCGGTACCGGAGGGCCAAGTCTAGGTCCAAGAGGCTTCTAACAGCTTCTACCCCCAAGCCATAAGACTCCTGAACATTGATTGACTCTGTACCAGTACCCCTGTATATAGCCTCGCTATTTTTTTAAATTTTACCTTTATTTAACTAAGCAAGTCAGTTAAGAACAAATTCTTATTTTCGATGACGGCCTAGGAACAGTGGGTTAACTGCCTGTTCAGAGGCAGAACGACAGATTTGTACCTTGTCAGCTCAGGGATTTGAACTTGCAACCTTCCAGTTACTAGTCTAACGCTCTAACCACTAGGCTACCTATTGTTGTTTTACTGCTGCTCTTGAATTATTTGTTTCTTTTTTTCCTTATTTTTTTTAGGTATTTTTCTTAAAACTGCATTGTAGGTCAAAGGGCTTGTAAAGTAAGCATTTCTAGGTCTGCACCTGTTGTATTCGGTGCATGTGACAAATACAATTAGATTTGATTTGAAATCTAAAAGTAAAAGAATGGAAATAAGAAATATATCAATATCCGATCGAGTAATGTCGGAGTGGCATTGACACCAAAAGCCAGAGGGAGGGATGAAGACAAAAGTCTTGGTGCTGATGGTTCAAGGACAGTGCCAGCTGTCCTCGATGGAGCCCATTGAATAATTCAGATCAAAAGACTTAAAGAGTGTCCCTCAGGCACTAGGCTCTGACTGCATAGGTACCCTGCCTATAAACAGGATGCGTCTCAATAGTCTAAAGTGGATTCCTCTCTCTGTCTCCTTCATCTGCACTAATCTAAAAAGAAACAGGAGCTGACAGCAATAATGACAGGATACACCCAGAGGATATGCTGTCACTTGTCCAGTCCTGTTAAATTAGTGCTAATCTCTCGTAAGCATAACTGAGCATCTGACCAAATTACGCAAGATTTTAGTTCTGGGTTAACCAAGATTAGATCAGTCCTGACGAAGGAGAAGAGACAAGAGAGGAGGGATTATTACTGTACAACAGACCACGTATTCACCCTGCACACCTTAACTGACAAACAAACAAACCAAAACAAAGTCAAAGTCTTCTCATGATTTGATCATTTCAAAAAAGCTTTCGACTCAATTTGGCACGAGCGCCTGCTATACAAATGGATGGAAATTGGTGTTGGGGGAAAAACCTACAATATTATAAAACCCATGTACACAAACAACAAGTGTGTGGTTAAAATTGGCAAAAAAACATACACATTTCTTTCCACAGGCCCGGGGGGTGAGACCGGGAAGCAGTTTAAGCCCCACCCTCTTCAACACATATATCAACGAATTAGCGAGGACACTAGAATAGTCTGCAGCACTCAGTCTCATCCTACTAGAATCTGAAGTCAAATGTCTACGGTTTGCTGACGATCTAGTGCTTCTATCCCTAACCAAAGAGGGCCTACAGCAGCACCTAGATCCTCTGCACAGATTCTATCAGACCTGGGCCGCCCTGACAGTAAATCTCAGTAAGACAAAATAATGGTGTTCCAGAAAAGTTCCAGTTCCCAGGACCACGAATACAAATTCCATCTAGACACCATTGCCCTAGAGGACACAAAAACCTATACAGCATATACCTCAGCCTAAACATCAGCGCCACAGGTAAGTTCCACACAGCTTTGAACTATCTGAGAGACATGGCAAGGGCCTTCTATGCCATCAAAAGGTTTATAAAAAAAATCGACATACAAATTATGATCTGGCAAAAATAATTGAATCAGTTATAGAACCCTTTTGCCCTTTATGGTTGTGAGGTATGGGGTCTGCTCACCAACCAAGAATTCATAAAATGGGAAAAACACAACGTAAAACACCAAATAATGATTGCAGAGCAGAAATAGGCCGAGACCCACTAATTATCACAATTCAGAAAGGAGCCGTTAAATTCTACAACCTCCCAAAAGGAAGCAATTCCCAAACTTTCCATTAGAAAGCCATCACCTACAGACAGATGAACCTGGAGAAGAGTCCCCTAAGCAAGCTGGTCCTGGGGCTCTGTTCAAACACAAACAGACCCCACAGAGCCCCAGGACAGCAACACAATTAGACTCAACCAAATCATGAGAAAACAAAAAGATAATTGACACATTGGAAAGAATTTACCAAAAAACAGGGCAAACTAGAATGCTATTTGGCCCTAAACAGAGAGTACACAGTGTCAGAATACCTGACCACTGTGACTGACCCAAAATTAAGGAAATATTTCACTATGTACAGACAGTGAGCATAGCCTTGACAGACCTGGCTCTCAAGAGAAGACAGGCTATGTGCACACTGCCCACAAAATGAGGTGGAAACTGAGCTGCACATCCTAACCTCCTGCCAAATGTATGACCATATTAGAGACACATATTTCCCTCAGATTACACAGACCCACCAAGAATTCAAAAAAACAAATCCAATTTTGATAAACTCCCATATCTATTGGGTGAAATTCCACAGTGTGGAATCACAGCAGCAATATTTGTGACCTGTTGCCACAAGAAAAGGGCAACCAGTGAAGAACGAACACCATTGTAAATACAACTGTAACGGTTTTCATTAGGTGAAGTAGAGGCGGACCAAAACGCAGCATGGTTATATTGATTCATGTTTAATTTAAAAAAAAGATGAACACTACAAAACAATAACTGTGGAAAACCAAAAATAGCCCTATCTGGTACAAAACACAGAGACAGGAACAATCACCCACAAACACACAGTGAAACCCAGGCTACCTAAATATGGTTCCCAATCAGAGACAATGACTAACACCTGCCTCTGATTGAGAACCATATCAGGCCAGACATAGAAATAGACAAACAAGACATACATAGAATGCCCACTCAGATCACACCCTGACTAACCAAAACATAGAAACATACAAAGCAAACTATGGTCAGGGTGTGACAACAGCCTATATTTATGTTTATTTAATTTCCCTTTGTACTTTAACTATTTGCACATCATTACAACACTGTATATATACATAATATGACATTTGAAATGTCTTTATTCTTTTGGAACTTTTGGAAGTGTAATGTTTACAGTTAATTTATTTTTATTTGTATCTATTTCACTTGCTTTGGCAATATAAGCATATGTTTCCCATGCCAATCAAGCCCTTAAATTGAAATAGAAATGATTGAGACTATTGAGACACACAGAGTCTTCTCCTGTTCTCCACCCCCTGGCCACCATCTGCCGTGGAGCTCAGCCCTCCCACCCCTCACAGCCCAGCTCAGCTCAGCCCTCCCACCCCTCCCAGCTCAGCCCAGCCCTCCCACCCCTCACAGCCCAGCCCCCTCCCACCCCTCAGCAGCCCAGCTCAGCTCAGCCCCCCTCCCACCCCCCCCCTCCCAGCTCAGCTCAGCTCAGCCCCCTCCCACCCCCCCCAGCTCTCAGCTCAGCCCCCTCCCATCCCTCCCACCCCTCACAGCCCAGCCCTCCCACCCTTCCCCCAGCACAGATCAGCTCAGCCCAGCCCCAACCCTCCCACTGCCCACTCTGAGCCCTCCCACCCACCCCCCAGCTCAGCTCAGCTCAGCCCTCCCATCCCATCCCTCCCACCCCTCACAGCCCTCCCAGCCCAGCCCTCCAACCCTTCACAGCCCAGCCCTCCCACCCCTCCCAGCTCAGCTCAGCCCTCCCACCCCTCCCAGCTCAGCTCAGCCCTCCCAGCCCATCCCTCCCACGCCTCACAGCCCTCCTACCCAGCCTTCCCACCGCTCTGAGCCTAGCCCTCCAATCGCTCACAGCCCAGCCCTCCAACCCCTCACAGCCCTCCTACCCAGCCCTCCCACCCCTCCCACCCCTCCCAGCCCAGCCCTCCAACCCCTTCCAGCCCAGCCCTCCTACCCCTCACAATCCTCCTACCCAGCCCTCCAACCCCTCCCAGCCCAGCCCTCCAACCCCTCCGAGCCCAGCCCTCCAACCCCTCCCAGCCCAGCCCTCCAACCCCTCACAGCCCAGCCCTCCAACCCCTCCTAGCACTCTCCTCGGTGAAGCTCAGAGGTAGCTAGAATCACCAGCATACATTTTGCTTACTCACCATCCTCTCTGTCATCTGACAGCCACAAACATCTGCAGTGGGGCTCCCCAGTGAACATATACACTGAGTGTACAAAACATTAGGAACACCTTCTGAATATTGTGTGTGTGTGCCATTCAGAGGGTGAATGGGAAAAACAAAATACTGAAGTGCCTTTGAACGGAGTCTGGTAGTAGCTGCCAGGCGCACCGGTTTGTGTCAAGAACTGCAGCGCTGCTGGGTTTTTCACGCTTAACAGTTTCCTGTGTGTATCAAGAATGGAACACCACACAAAGGACATCCAGCCAAGTTGACACAACTGTGGGAAGCATTGCATTCAACATGGGCCAGTATCCCTGTGGAACGCTTTTGACACATTGTAGAGTACATGCCCAAACAAATTGAGGCTGGGCAAAGGAGGGCAAAGGTGGTACAACTCAATATTAGGAAGGTGTTCCTAATGTTTTGTACACTCAGTGTATATGTTCACTGGGGAGCCCCACTGCAGATCTTTGCAGCTGTCAGATGACAGAGAGGATGGCGAGTATTCAAACTTGGCGTCAAAACAAATTTCATTTATGGGACTTTGTCTATGTATTGACCTCCACGGGGGCTAGGGCAGGAGAGCCGTGAGCTCCGCTGTGAAGCTTTGACAGGTAATCCTCGAATCATCCAAAAGAGACTGGATTATTACTTTTTAACTAAATCAAAAAAGGCTTGTATAATAATAACAATATAATATTGTATCTTCTCAATCAAATAATTGGATCCCTTACAACCCTTTAAGAATGAGAAGTAAAAACCCGAATTTCAATCACAATGTAAATGACAGCTTGTATGGGATTTATTTCAGTGATCAAAGTACAAGGACTTGACTGAAACTGAGCTGACAGAAACAGCTTCACTTCAAGGCAAGTGGTCAGATGGTGACGTCACCACAGTGACTGACAGCTTATGGTGTGTTTCACAGAGAGAGAGGAAATGACTACTGTAGATGGGCCTGTTACATAATGTATTTGCTGCAAGTGCTGAAAGAAAATATGGCAGGTTTCTATCATGATGATTATTCTCCCAAAAATATACATTTTTAGTAAAAATTAAATTAAAAACACTTTCTAAAACATCCTTAAAATATAATAGAAAACTACATTGAACAATCTCTAGGCATGCACGTTATCAAAGAGTATGATAGTAAAGCTGCAATATGTAAGTTAACTTTTGGGGTGACCCCACCAAATGACCATAGAAATGTGAGTTATAGATCTGTCATTCTAATTTAACGCAAGTCTAAGAAGCTGTAGATCTGTTCTATGTGTAATATTTATATGCTTCTCGTTCTTAAGTTTCATTATTGCGTCTTCTACTTTCAGTTTTGCAAACCAGCTTCAAACAGCTGAAAATACAATATTTTTGGTTATGGAAAATATATTTCACAGCGGTTTAGATTATACAATGATTCTATACACTGTACTTGCTTGCTTTGTCCCATAAACTGTAATTAGGCGAACTATTCGAATTTTAGCAACCAGGAAATGGTGGAGTGATTTCTGCATACTGCACCTTTAATGTTCCCCTGTTCATAATGTGCCTAGTACCGAGAACCGCAGGTCAGCTACTAGATTAAACCAGAGAGGAAGAGGCGAAGCGAGAGGTTTCACTCTCGCCAAAGTATGTCCAAAATAAGCCCAATGCGTTTCTAAAGGCTTATTTTGGACCTACAGTAAGCTTGTCGCCTGCCTTCCCGTGTTTAGGATAACGACTCCCATTGTAAGGGCGTAGACATGAGCAACTCGTCATTATATCAAGATCTCTGCTACAACGTTGAACAAAACGATATTAACTAACAAGGTCAGCGAATGATGTCATATTTATGCAAAATCAACAGAATGCAAAATTGCGCACATGATGTCGCTGCAGTAGCAGCACGGACCCATTTTGATAGCACAAAAAAGGAGGGCATATTCTTGATTGACGGTGGTTGGACCAGTTACATCCATGCATCTCTTACGAGATTGAGGACTCCAGACCAATACAAACCATCCGTAGTATTAACACGCTTTCGTCTTTTTGGAAACGGAAAGAAAGAAGCATGGAGACAGGCGATGGGAGTTTGTGCGCTGAATGTCACCGATAGATAGTAAATACAACTCTGCGTTATCTAACTTCCATATTCAAGTATTTCAGTCACCACCAGAACGTTTGACAGAATGCCTAGAGTGAATCTCACGTGAGATTCGCCTTTTGAGTGAACGATGGTAACATTTCACATGGACAGCTGTAGTTGTTATAGCTTCTACCGAGAATAGGGTCTACACATAATCTAGCTATCTATCTACATACAATGGGCAGAACCTATCAGCTATGCAACATTTGTTGTGATTTGCTTTGAATCATAATGTTGCCATGCTCTTGGGGATTGTGGAGAAGCGCTATTCACACCCTCAAGACATTCAGGTTAGTCAAAACTCTCTGAGCTAGTTGCTTTTATTTCAATTAAATGTATCCTGATCATAACCATACTTCTACCGTTTTATAACCAATATATTCCTTAATAATATCCCTTAACAAATCGATAACCCACATTTTGTTACCCAGACATATAACAGTCCCATGATCTGACGTATCTTCCCGGTCTTAAATATAGCTGCAAGCAGCGATGACCCGGGGTCCAAGCCTTTTTTTGTCCTGTTTTCACTAGCTCAAATATTATGCCATATTTTACAAGTCATAAAATGTGTTTCTGGTACAACACCCCTCACTGTCCACGTATGTCTGTCAAAGCTGCAGGGGGGAGGGTTAACCTTAGGCTGCGTTGGGCTGGTATGTATTACAAGACTAAGGCACTAGCCCTCTGAGCCATGCTCACCTCATGGTTGAACACTATGGAAGAACATACAGTGCCTTCTGAAAGTATTCAGACCCCTTTACTTTTTCTACATTTTGTTACGTTACAGCCTAATTCTGAAATTGATTAAATAAAAAATAATCTTCAGCAATCTACACACAATACCCCATAATGACAAAGTAAAAAAAAAATATATAGACATTTTAGCAAATGTATTACAAACAGAAATACCTTATTTGCATAAGTATTCAGACCCTTTGCTATGAGACTTGAAATTGAGCTCAGGTGCATCCTGTTTCCATTGGTCATCTTTGAGCTATTTCTACAACTTGATTGGAGTCGATCTGTGGTAAATTAAATTGATTGGACATGATTTGGAAAGGGGCACACACCTGTCTATATAAGGTCCCACAGTTGACAGTGCATGTCAGAGCAAAAACCAAGCCGTGATGTTGAAGGAATTGTCCGTAGAGCGCAGAGACAGGATTGTGACAAGGCACAGAATTGGGGAAGGGTACCAAACAATGTCTGCAGCGTTGACGCTCCCCAAGAACTCCGTGGCCTCCATCATTCATTAAATGGAAGAAGTTTGGAACCACCAAGACTCTTCCTAGAGCTGGCCGCCCAGCCAAACTGAGCAATTGGGGGAGAAGGGCCCTTGGTCAGGGAGGTGACCAAGAACCCGATGGTCTCTTTGACAAAACTCTAGACTTCCTCTGTGGAGATGGGTGAACCATCAGGACCTCAGACTGGGGTGAAGGTTCACCTTCCAACAGGACAATGACCCTAAGCACACAGCCAAGACATCTCAGGAGTGGCTTCGGGACAAGTCTCTGAGTGGCCCAGCCAGAGCCCGGACTTGAACCCGATTGACCATCTCTGGAGAGACCTGAAAATAGCTGTGCAGCAATGCTCCCCATCCAACCTGACAAAGCTTGAGAGAAGAATGGTAGAAACTCCCCAAATACAGGTGTGCCAAGCTTGTAGCGTCATACCCAAGAAGACTCAAGGCTGTAATCCCTGCCAAAGGTGCTTCGACAAAGTATTGAGGAAAGTGTCTGAATACTTATGTAATAATAATAATAATAATAATAATTTAGGGGGGTGGGGGACAATTTAATCCATTTCAAAATAAGGCTGTAACGTAACAAAATGTGGAAAAAGTCAAGGGGTTTGAAAACTTTCAGAATACACTGTATGTGGATGAATTGCAGGTTCCAGTGTTTCACAAATCATATAACATTCCATTCAGTAGGTCGCTTTCATCCAAAGCAACTTAGTCATGCATGCATACAAATTCTTTACACTATTTTGCCAGTGCCATGCTCTACCAACTGAGCTACAGAGAACCACCATGTGGGTAGTGGACAACTGCACACTTCAGGGAAAAAGTGCAGAGTAGTGACATGCATAGCCTGCAAGGGCACCAAACCCTCCAATAGCACAAATACGCTGAGTGGACAAAACATGAAGAACACCCTCCTAGTGTTGAGTTGCAAACCCCCTTTTCCCCTCAGAACAGCCTCAATTTGTCAGGTCATGGACTCTACAAGGTGTTGAAAGGGTTCCACAGGGATGCTGGCCCATGTTGACTCCAATGCTTCCCACAGTTGTGTCAAGTTAGCTGGATGTCCTTTGGGTGGTGGACCATTCTTGATACACATGGTAAACCTTTGAGTGTGAAAAACCCAACAGCATTGCAGTTCTTGACACAAACCGGTGCGCCTGGCACCTACTACCATATCCCATTCAAATGCATTTCATTGTTTTGTCTTGCCCATACACCCTCTGAACAGCACACATACACAATCCATTTCTCAATTGTCTCAAGGCTTAACAATCCTTATTTAACATGTCTCCTCCCCTTCATCTACACTGATTGTAGTGTATTTAACAAGTGACATCAATAAGAGATCATTGCTTTCACCTGGATTCACCTAGTCAGTCTATGTCATGGAAAGAACTGGTGTTAATGTTTTCTGCACTCAATATTTGGCCCAACATTAGATTTCTATAATGTACTGAACTGAACTGTAATGCACTGAACTGTACTGCAATGTGCTGTACTGAACTGTGCTGTAATGTACTGAACTGTACTGTACTGAACTGTGCTGTAATGTACTGAACTGTACTGAAATGTGCTGTACTGAACTGTGCTGTAATGTACTGAACTGTAATGCACTGAACTGTACTGCAATGTGCTGTACTGAACTGTGCTTTAATGTACTGAACTGTACTGTAATGTACTGTACTGAACTGTACTGTAATGTACTGAACTGTACTGTACTGAACTGTGCTGTAATGTACTGAAATGTGCTGTACTGAACTGAGCTGTAATGTACTGTACTGAACTGTACTGCAATGTGCTGTACTGAACTGAGCTGTAATGTACTGTACTGAACTGTACTGAAATGTGCTGTACTGAACTGTGCTGTAATGTACTGAACTGTACTGCAATGTGCTGTACTGAACTGAGCTGTAATGTGCTGTACTGAACTGAGCTGTAATGCACTGTAATGTACTGAACCGGTCACAACCTGTAGACTTATTCACGTGCTGCTGTGTGGTTTGTTGCCAATCCTTACTTTGCTACCTGCCAACTTTACGGTTTTTACTTTATAATTACCGTTTTATATATATTTTTTCTTCTCAACTTTTCATTAAACTTTTTCACTCCGGACGCTTTATCTGGATGTGGTTCGTCAGGACCACCACCAGCCGAAGCTAAGTAGTAACATTAACATGATGCCTTCTAATTGCAGTCGCTGCACTCGTAATATACAGGAGAACGACCGCCTTACGGCGAGGATAGCTGTGCTTCAAGCCCAGCTTCAGACGCAATCATTAGGCAAGGGTAATATCAGTGTAGGAAAGGATGAAGCATCGTCTGTGCCACCAGTAAGTACAGATGGTAGTATAAATCCCCTCGCACGGACAATTTTCTCATGGCTTCTGGAAGGAAATGCTCAACCGGTGTCGCTCATTCAGCCGACAGAAACTTTCAACCGGTTTTCCATTAAGCAACGAGTCGGAGTGAGAGGCCAAGCCTTCTCTGATCTCTCTTCCTTCCGTTACGGGGTCTGAGACACCGAAGCCTCCCACCATTAGCTCTGACAAATTGAACACCCTACTCATTGGCAACTCCATTACCCGTAGTATTAGATTTAAAACAAATCATCCAGCGATCATACACTGTTTACCAGGGGGCAGGACTACCGACGTTAAGGCTAATCTGAAGATGATGTTGGCTAAGGCTTAAACTGGCGAGTGTAGAGAGTATAGAGATATTGTTATCCACGTCGGCACCAATGATGTTAGAATGAAACAGTCAGAGGTCACCAAGCGCAACATAGCTTCAGCGTGTAAATCAGCTAGAAAGATGTGTCGGTATGGAGTAATTGTCTCTTGTCCCCTCCCAGTTAGGGGGAGTGATGAGCTCTATAGCAGAGTCTCACTTCTCAATCGCTGGTTGAAAACTGTTTTCTGCTCCTGCCAAAAGATAGCATTTGTAGATAATTGGCCCTCTTTCTGGGACTCACCCACAAACAGGACCAAGCCTGGCCTGCTGAGGAGTGACGGACTCCATCCTAGCTAGAGGGGTGCTCTCATCTTATCTACGAACATAGACAGGGCTCTAACTCACCTAGCTCCACAATGAGAGGGTGCAGGCCAGCTTAGTGGAGTCTGCCACTAGCACAGTCAGTATAGTCAGCTCAGCTATCCCCATTGAGACCGTGTCTGTGCCTCGATCTAGGTTGGGCAAAACTAAACATGGCGGTGTTTGCCTTAGCAATCTCACTGGAGTAAAGACCTCCTCCATTCCTGTCATTATTGAAAGAGATTGTGATATCTCACATCTGAAAATAGGGCTACTTAGTGTTAGATCCCTCACTTCCAAGGCAGTTATAGTCAATGAACTGATCATATCCTTGATATGATTGGCCTGACTGAAACATTTAATCTTTTGAGCTTTTAGTCATGAAAACTATGCAGTCTACTCAATCACTTTTTACAGCTACTGTTTACAGGCCTCCTGGGCCGTATACAGCGTTCCTCACTGATTTCCCTGAATTCCTATCGGATCTTGTATTCATGGCAGATAGTATTCAAATTTTTGGTAACTTTAATATTCACATGGAAAAGTCCACAGACCCACTCCAAAAGGCTTGCGGAGCCATCGTCGACTCAGTGGATTTTGTCCAACATGTCTCCTGACCTACTCACTGCCACAGTCATACTCTAGATCTTGTTTTGTCCCATGTAATAAATGTTGTGGATCTTAATGTTTTTCCTTATAATCCTGGACTATCGGAACACCATTTTATTACGTTTGCAGTCTCAACAAATAATCTGCTCAGACCCCAACCAAGGAGCATCAAACGCTGTGCTATAAATTCTCGGACAACCCAAAGATTCCTAGATGCCCTTACAGACTCCCTCCACCTACCGAAGGACGTCAAGAGTACAAAAATCAGTTAACCACCTAACTGAGGAACTCAATTTAACCTTGCGTAAATCCCTAGATGCAGTCGCACCCCTAAAAACTAAAAACATTTGTCATAAGAAACTAGCTCCCTGGTATACAGAAAATACCCGAGCCATGAAGCAAGCTTCCAGAAAATTTGAACGGAAATGGTGCTACACCAAACTGGAAGTCTTCCGACTAGCTTGGAAAGACAGTACCGTGCAGTATCGAAGAGCCCTTACTGCTGCTCGATCATCCTATTTTTCAACTTAATTGAGGAAAATAAGAACAATCCTCAATGTATTTTTGATACTGTCGCAAAGCTAACTAAAAAGCAGCATTCCCCAAGAGAGGATGGCTTTCACTTCAGCAGTGATAAATTCATGAACTTCTTTGAGGAAATGATCATGATAATTAGAAAGCAAATTACAGACTTGTCACGCCCTGGTCAAAGTATTTTGTGTTTATCTTTATGTATTTGGTCAGGCCAGGGTGTGGCATGGGGTTTTTGTAATTGTGGTGTGTTTGTCTTGGGGTTTTGGTGGTGGTATTGGGATTGTAGCTTAGTGGGTTGTCTAGCAAGGTCTATGGCTGTCTGGAGTGGTTCTCAATCAGAGGCAGGTGCTTATCGTTGTCTCTGATTGGGAACCATATTTAGGCAGCCATATTCTTTGAGTTTGTCGTGGGTGATTGTCCTTAGTGTCTTACTTACTCTCTGTTAGTTTGCACTAGATAGGCTGTTTTCGGTTTTCATTTACGTTTATTGTTTTGTAGTGTTTAGTGTTTAGTCGTGTTTACGTTTTGTTTAATAAATATGGATCGCAATCGACACGCTGCAGTTTGGTCCGACTCTCCTTCATCACCACTAGAAAACCGTTACAGAATCACCCACCACCAACGGACCAAGCGGCGTGTCAACAGGCAGGAGCAGCCGAAAGAGGAGAGGCAACAAAGGCAGCAACAGCGGCGCAATGAGGATTGGACATGGGACGATATATTGGATGGCAAGGGTTGCTACACATGGGAGGAGATCCTGGCGGGAAGGGATCGCCTTCCATGGGAACAGGTGGAGGCACTTAGGAGAGCAGAGGCAGCCGGAGAGAGGAGCCGGCGATACGAGGGAACACGGTTGGCAAGAAAGCCCGGGAGTCAGCCCCAAAATTTCTTGGGGGCTTACAGGGAGTATAGCTATGCCAGGTAGGAGACCTGCGCAAACTCCCTGTGCTTACCGGGGGCTGGAGAGACCGGGCAGGCACCGTGTTATGCTGTGGAGCGCACGGTGTCTCCAGTGCGGGTGCACAGCCCGGTTCGATATATTCCAGCTCCTCGTATCGGCCGGGCTAGAGTGGGCATCGAGCCAGGTAAGGTTGGGCAGGCTCGGTGCTCAAGAGCTCCAGTGCGCCTGCACGGTCCGGTCTATCCAGTACCACCTCCACACCCCAGCCCTCCGGTAGCAGCTCCCGCACCAGGCTTCCTGTGCGTGTCCTCGATCCAGTACCACCAGTTCCAGCACCACGCACCAGGCCTTCAGTGTGCCTCGCCTGTTTAGCGCAGCCAGAGCCTTTCTCCTCTCCTGCGCTGCCGGAGTCTCCCGCCTATCTAGCGCTGTTAGAGCCTTCCTCATCTCCAGCGCTGCCGGAGTCTCCCGCCTGTTTAGCGCAGCCAGAGCCTTCCTCCTCTACAGCGCTGCCGGAGCCTCCTGCCTGTTTAGCGCAGCCAGAGCCTTTCTCCTCTCCTACGCTGCCGGAGTCTCCCGCCTGTTCAGCGCAGCCAGAGCTGCCAGTCTGCAAGGAGCAGCCAGAGCTGTCAGTCTGCATGGAGCAGCCAGAGCTGCCAGTCTGCATGAAGCAGCCAGTCTGCATGGAGCAGCCAGAGCTGTCAGTCCGCATGGAGCAGTCAGAGCTGTCAGTCTACATGAAGCAGCCCGAGCTGCCAGTCTGCATGAAGCAGCCAGTCTACATGGAGCAGCCAGAGCTGCCAGTCTGCATGAAGCAGCCAGAGCTGTCAGTCTGCATGGAACAGTCAGAGCTGTCAGTCTGCATGGAGCAGCCAGAGCTGTCAGTCTACATGAAGCAGCCCGAGCTGTCAGTCTGCATGAAGCAGTCAGTCTACATGGAGCAGCCAGAGCTGTCAGTCCGCATGGAGCAGCCAGAGCTGTCAGTCTACATGAAGCAGCCCGAGCTGCCAGTCTGCATGAAGCAGCCAGTCTACATGGAGCAGCCAGAGATGTCAGTCTGCATGAAGCAGCCAGAGCTGTCAGTCTGCATGAAGCAGCCAGAGCTGTCAGTCTGCATAGAGCAGCCAGTCTGCATAGAGCAGCCAGTCTGCATGGAGCTGCCAGTCTGCATGGAGCTGCCAGTCTGCAAGGAGCTGCCAGTCTGCAAGGAGCTGCCAGTCTGCAAGGAGCTGCCAGTCTGCACGGAGCTGTCAGTCTGTAAGGAGCTTCCAGTCTGCAAGGAGCTGCCAGTCAGCACGGAGCCGCCAGAGCGGTCAGTCTGTAAGAAGCCGCCAGAGCTGTCAGCCTATATGGAGCAGCTAGTGCCGCCAGTCTGCCCAGCGCCGCCAGTGCCCCCAGTCTGCCCAGCGTCACCAGTCTGCCCAGCGCCGTCAGTCTGCCCAGCATCGCCAGTCTGCCCAGCATCGCCAGTCGGCCCAGCACCGCCAGTCTGCCCAGCACCGCCAGTCTGCCCAGCGTCGTCAGTCTGCCCAGCGTCGTCAGTCTGCCCAGCGTCGTCAGTCTGCCCAGCGTCGTCAGTCTGCCCAGCGCCGCCAGTCTGCCCAGCGCCGCCAGTCTGCCCAGGGTCGCCAGTCTGCCCAGCGTCGCCAGTCTGCCCAGCGTCGCCAGTCTGCCCAGCGTCGCCAGTCTGCCCAGCGCCGCCAGTCTGCCCAGCGCCGCCAGTCTGCCCAGCGCCGCCAGTCTGCCCAGCGCCGCCAGATCTGCCAGTCAACCAGACTCTTCCAGATCTGCCAGTCAACCAGACTCTTCCAGATCTGCCAGTCAACCAGACTCTTCCAGATCTGCCAGTCAACCTGACTCTTCCAGATCTGCCAGTCAACCTGACTCTTCCAGATCTGCCAGTCAACCAGACTCTTCCAGATCTGCCAGTCAACCAGACTCTTCCAGATCTGCCAGGATCTGCCAGTCAGCCAGGATCTGCTGAAACCACCAGCCAGCCAGGAGCTGGTAGATCTATCTACCTGCCTGAGCTTCCTCTCACTCCTGAGCTTCCTCTCACTCCTGAGCTTCCTCTCACTCCTGAGCTTCCTCTCACTCCTGAGCTTCCTCTCACTCCTGAGCTTCCTCTCACTCCTGAGCTTCCTCTCACTCCTGAGCTTCCTCTCACTCCCGAGCTTCCTCTCACTCCCGAGCTTCCTCTCACTCCTGAGCTTTCTCACTCCTGAGCTTTCTCTCACTCCCGAGCTTCCCTCAGTCCCGAGCTGCCTCGGTCCCGAGCTGTCCTTCAGTCCCGATCTGCTCCTCAGTCCAGTGGGGTTCTGGGTGGGGACTACTAGGCCATGGTCGGCGGCGAGGGTGGACTATCCAGGGACGAAGGGAGAGGGGACTAAGACATTAAAGGAGTGGGGTCCACGTCCCCGCGCCGGAGCCGCCACCATGGACAGACGCCCACCCGGACCCTCCCTATTGTTTTGAGGTGCGTTCGGGAGTCCGCACCTTAGGGGGGTTCTGTCACGCCCTGGTCAAAGTATTTTGTGTTTATCTTTATGTATTTGGTCAGGCCAGGGTGTGGCATGGGGTTTTTGTAATTGTGGTGTGTTTGTCTTGGGGTTTTGGTGGTGGTATTGGGATTGTAGCTTAGTGGGTTGTCTAGCAAGGTCTATGGCTGTCTGGAGTGGTTCTCAATCAGAGGCAGGTGCTTATCGTTGTCTCTGATTGGGAACCATATTTAGGCAGCCATATTCTTTGAGTTTGTCGTGGGTGATTGTCCTTAGTGTCTTACTTGTACTCTCTGTTAGTTTGCACTAGATAGGCTGTTTTCGGTTTTCATTTACGTTTATTGTTTTGTAGTGTTTAGTGTTTAGTCGTGTTTACGTTTTGTTTAATAAATATGGATCGCAATCGACACGCTGCAGTTTGGTCCGACTCTCCTTCATCACCACTAGAAAACCGTTACAAGACTCCTCTTTACATCTGTGTATTTCTCCAACGCTCAGTTGTACTGAGTCTGCAAAACACTAAGATCAAGGGAGACACTCAAGTTTTTTTAGTACTATATCTCTTGACACATTGATGAAAATAGTCAAGGCCTCTAAACCTTCATGCTCCATACTGGATGTTATTCCAACTAAACTACTGCTTCCTGTGCTTGGCCCTCCTATGTTGAACATAATAAACCTATCCACCGAATGTGTACCAAACTCAATAAAAAATGGAAAAACTGTTGCGTAGCAACTCACTGCTTCCTGTAAACATACAATGTGTGGCGTCAGACCGAGGCTCTGCATCTGTCCTCGTGCTCCTAGACCTTAGTGCTGCTTTTGATACCATCGATCACCACATTCTTTTGGAGAGATTGGAAACCCAAATTGGTCTACACGGACAAATTCTGGCCTGGTTTAGATCTTATCTGTCGGAAAGATATCAGTTTGTCTCTGTGAATGGTTTGTCCTCTGACAAATCAACTGTAAATTTCGGTGTTCCTAAAGGCTCCGTTTTAGGACCACTATTGTTTTCACTATATTTTACCTCTTGGTGATGTCATTCGGAAACATAATGTTAACTTTCACTGCTATGCGGATGACACACAGCTGTACATTTCGATGAAACATGGTGAAGCTCCAAAATTGCCCTTCCTGGAAGCCTGGGTTTCAGACATAAGGAAGTGGATTGCGGCAAATGTTCTACTTTTAAACTCGGACAAAACAGAGATGCTAGTTCTATGTCCCAAGAAACAAAGAGATCTTCTGTTGAATCTGACAATTAATCTTGATGGTTGTACAGTCGTCTCAAATAAAACTGATGGACCTCGGCGTTACTCTGGACCCTGATCTCTCTTTTGACGAACATATCAAGACTTTTTCAAGGACAGCTTTTTCCATCTACGTAACATTGCACAAATCTGAAACTTTCTGTCCAAACATGATGCAGAAAAATGTATCCATCCTTTTGTCACTTCTAGGTTAGACTACTGCAATGCTCTACTTTCCGGCTACCCAGATAAAGCACAAAATAAACTTCAGTTAGTGCTAAACACGGCTGATAGAATCTTGACTAGAACCAAAATCATATTACTCCAGTGCTAGCCTCCCTCTGATTTCAAGGTTTTACTGCTAACCTACAAAGCATTACATGGGCTTGCTCCTACCTATCTCTCTGATTTGGTCCTGCCGTACATACCTACACGTACGCAAATTTCTAAGCAAACAGCTGGAGGCAGGGCTTTCTCCTATAGAGCTCAATTTTTATGGAATGGTCTGCCTACCCATGTGAGAGACGTAGACTCTGTCTCGACCTTTAAGTCTTTACTGAAGACTCATCTCTTCGGTCGATCCTATGATTGAGTGTAGTCTGGCCCAGGAGTGTGAAGGTGAACGGAAAGGCACTGGAGCAACGAACCACCCTTGCTGTCTCTACCTGGCCGATTCCCCTCTCTCCACTGGGATTCTCTGCCTCTAACCCTATTACGGGGGCTGAGTCACTGGCTTACTGGTGCTCTTCCATGCAGTCCCTAGGAGGGGTGCGTCACTTGAGTGGGTTGATCTTCGTGGGCAAACCCTTCGAGTTCGTGCAGTGGGGTAGATCTTCGTGGGCTATACTCGGCCTTGTCTCAGGATAGTAGGTTGGTGGTTGGGGGCTGTGCTTTGGCAAAGTGGGTAGGGTTTTATCCTGCCTGTTTGGCCCTGTCCGTGGGTATTGTCGGACGTGGCCACAATGCCTCCCGACCCCTCCTGACTCAGCCTCCAGTATTTATGCTGCAATAGTTTATGTGTCGGGGGGCTAGGGTCAGTTTGTTATATCTGGAGTACTTCTCCTGTCTCATAGCCACCGTGCATCTACACCTGCATTGCTTGCCATTTGGGATTTTAGGCTGGGTTTCTGTACAGCACTTTATGACATCAGCTGATGTAAGAAGGGCTTTATAAATACATTTGATTGATTGATTGAACTGTACTGTAATGTGGTGAACTGTAATGTGTTGTAATGTACTGAACATAATTCTAGTGTACTATACTGTACTTTACTGTACTGTACTGAATCTACTGTATTGTACTGTACATAACTATACTGTACTATACTAGACTGTACTGTACAGAACTATACTGTACTATACTAGACTGTACTGTACAGAACTATACTGTACTATACTAGACTGTACTGTACAGAACTATACTGTACTATACTAGACTGTACTGAACTATACTAGACTGTACTGAACTATACTGTGCTATACTAGACTGTACTGTACAGAACTATACTGTACTACACTAGACTGTACTGAACTATACTGTGCTACACTAGACTGTACTGTACAGAACTATACTGTACTATACTAGACTGTACTGAACTATACTGTGCTACACTAGACTGTACTGAACTGAACTATACTGTACTACACTAGACTGTACTGAACTGTGCTGTACTATACTATT
This sequence comes from Oncorhynchus tshawytscha, assembly GCF_018296145.1. Taxonomy (NCBI): domain Eukaryota; kingdom Metazoa; phylum Chordata; class Actinopteri; order Salmoniformes; family Salmonidae; genus Oncorhynchus; species Oncorhynchus tshawytscha. Next base: position 81,421,244 of record NC_056433.1, read on the forward strand.
TTTACCCATTTAAACTAGTCTTGGTCAGGTCATGGTCTCGATCCACTGGTCCTTAGTCTGGCTCTTAAAAACTCTTGATCTGGATTTAAAGGATTCTGGTCCTGATTTCATCTCTGGTACTCTCACCAATCGAATACTTTTGAATCCATGTGGGTAGTGGACCACTGCAGACTTCAGGAAACATTGTAGAGAATTTAGATGCATGGCCTTCCCTCATGGCCTTCCCTCAGGGCCTTCCCTCAGGGCCTTCCCTCATGGCCTTCCCTCCAAGACTGAATTGAATTGTCAGGCCCGACCTCACTCAACTTTATTGGCTCACAGCGGCCATGATGTTTACGATATCAACTGCTTTTGAAGATCTTGGTCTTGAGATGCTGTCCAGCAAGTTTCTGAGAAATCTGTGTCTGAGTCCACGATCGACAGCCTGATCAACTCTATGCGAAGGAGATGTGTTGCGCTGCATGAGGCAAATGGTGGTCACACCAGATACTGACTAGTTTTCTGATCCATGCCCCTACCTTTTTTTAAGGTATCTGTGACCAACAGATGCATATCTGTATTCCCAGTCATGTGAAATCCATAGATTATGGCCTAATGACTGATTTCCTTACATGAACTGTAATTTATGAAAATCTTAGAAATTGTTCCATGTAGTGTTTTATATTTTTTGTTCAGTGTATATATATATCGCACTTTTCATGCACCCAGTCGCTTGACAATTGTGTAAATGTCTCCAGCAGAGCATCTCCATCAGCGAGGGGCCTGTGTATCCCGACCAGAGCGGTATGCGATGCTGAGACCATCTTTGCCCTGTCGTCGGGCCACGGCAGGTGTGGTGTGGCGGTGGTCCGTGTCAGTGGTCCTGCCTCCTCCATGGTCCTGAGAAACATGGCAGGTCTGACCCAGGCTCTACCCCCTCCTCGTACCGCCCTGCTACGGAGGATCACTGACCCCCAGTCCAAAGAGCTGCTGGACCGAGGACTGGTCCTCTGGTTCAAAGGTCAGATCGGTCCTAGAGGACACCTCACAGTTATTATTGGATAAACCCACAATGCATTTTGATTAAAACATTTTTTTTATAAGCATCTCATAGTAGCTGTTCTTGTTTGTCTTATCCAATGTTGTTGTGACTGTTGTTGTGCTTTCTTGTCAGGTCCCCACAGCTTCACAGGGGAAGACAGTGCAGAGTTTCATATTCACGGAGGTCCTGCAGTCATCACAGCTGTCTTACAAGCCCTAGGTAAACACACAGTCATATGATGAGAGATATGGAACTAGGTTAGAGCACAGTCATTTGTAGAGAGATATGAGTGGTCTGATTGAGTGTGATGTCCAGAGAGTACAGAGTATCTGCTGATGCTCCAGATACTCAACTAGTCTAAAGAAGGACAGTTTTATTGCTTCGTTAAAAAACAGTTTTCAGCTGTGCTTAGATGACTGCAAAAGGGTTTTCTAATGATCAATTAGCCTTTTTAAAATGATAAACTTGGATTAGCTAACACAACGTGCCATTGGAACACAGGAGTGATGGTTGCTGATAATGGGTCTCTGTACGCCTATGAAGATGTTTTCTAAAAAACTACAATAGTCATTTACAACATTAACAATGTCTACACTGTATTTATGACCAATTTGATGTTATTTTAATGGACTTTTTTATTGTTGCTTTTCTTTCAAAAACAAGGACATTTCTAAGTGACCCCAAACTTTTGAACGATAGTGTGTGTATATATATATATGCATGTATGTAGTACTAGGCTAGAGCCTAGAGGAGATAAGTGTTCTTGTAGCTGTTCCATCTGAGTGTCTGCGTTGCTTTCCTTCCTGCAAACACTTTCCTTGAACTTGAGCGCAATGCAGAACTGTTGTCAGCGTCCTTGCAATGTTCATATTTGGCTGCTAGGGGGCAGTGTTATATAAATGAATGTAATCTGTGCAGTGTCTCAGATTTGCATCTTCTCAGAACAGCCAGTCAACAACAAAATACATAAAGCTGATGATTATATAATCCTGCTATCTCCTGTAGTTATCAGCATTGTTCTTCTTTATTAATGCTGTAGTAGTACAACTGGCAACAGTCAACTGTCTCTGGTTGATGTAATGCCTTTGCAGAGCATGTAAGAATCAGGCCACCATATTGACAACCAATAAATTAAGTTCTGCAAAGATTCTAACAAAAACACCTTAACTCATTCCCAGTGTTGTTTTTGCCACTCACAGTGACCCCAGAATGACCCTTCAACTCTGAAACTCTGACCCTATGCCTTCATGAGCCTAGAGCCGGTTAGGGGGTTTGTCTCTTTCTGGTAGTGTGTGTATTTCTCAGGAAGACAAGAGACAAGCAGCCAGCGGACACATAACATTAAATACGCCTACAAATATACACTGAGTACGGTCACATGCAAACAATAATCTGTTAAATGTGGATAATCAGATTAATATAATAGTTTGATTCAAACTTTTACATACTTTGCAAGAAGAATGATTTCCCTAATAATCCTGATGGTACTCTGATAAATACAGAAATCAGGCTACCCGATGGTACTCTGATAAATACAGAAATCAGGCTACCCGATGGTACTCTGATAAATACAGAAAACAGGCTACCTGATGGTACTCTGATAAATACAGAAATCAGGCTACCCGATGGTACTCTGATAAATACAGAAATCAGGCTACCCGATGGTACTCTGATAAATGCAGAAATCAGGCTACCCGATGGTACTCTGATAAATACAGAAATCAGGCTACCCGATGGTACTCTGATAAATACAGAAATCAGGCTACCCGATGGTACTCTGATAAATACAGAAATCAGGCTACCTGATGGTACTCTGATAAATACAGAAATCAGGCTACCCGATGGTACTGATAAATGCAGAAATGATAAATACAGAAATCAGGCTACCCGATGGTACTCTGATAAATGCAGAAATCAGGCTACCCGATGGTACTCTGATAAATACAGAAATCAGGCTACCCGATGGTACTCTGATAAATACAGAAATCAGGCTACCCGATGGTACTCTGATAAATACAGAAATCAGGCTACCCGATGGTACTCTGATAAATGCAGAAATCAGGCTACCCGATGGTACTCTGATAAATACAGAAATCAGGCTACCCGATGGTACTCTGATAAATACAGAAATCAGGCTACCCGATGGTACTCTGATAAATACAGAAATCAGGCTACCCGATGGTACTCTGATAAATGCAGAAATCAGGCTACCCGATGGTACTCTGATAAATGCAGAAAACAGGCTACCCGATGGTACTCTGATAAATGCAGAAAACAGGCTACCCGATGGTACTCTGATAAATGCAGAAAACAGGCTACCCGATGGTACTCTGATAAATGCAGAAAAGGCTACAGGCTACCAGGCTACCTGATGGTACTCTGATAAATGCAGAAAACAGGCTACCTGATGGTACTCTGATAAATGCAGAAAACAGGCTACCCGATGGTACTCTGATAAATGCAGAAATCAGGCTACCCGATGGTACTCTGATAAATGCAGAAAACAGGCTGATAATGAGTTTAATATTGATTTATTACTGTGTATGTAAAATTACCCACTGAGTGTACAAAACATTAAGAACACCTGCTCCTTCTGTGAATCCAGGTGAATCCAGGTGAATCCAGGTGAATCCAGGTGAAAGCTATGATCCCTTATTGATGTCGCTTGTTAAATCCACTTCAATCAGTGTAGATGAAGGGGAGGAGAGGATTTTTGAGCTTTGAGACAGTTGAGACGTGTTGTGTATGTGTGCTGTTCAGAGGGTCTTGGCGCTCCAGTACCTCTTGCTGTGCGGTAGCAGATAAAATAGTCTATGACTTGAGTGACTGAAGTCAAATGCATTAGAGTGTCTAGTTTGAGAAACAGACGCCTCACAAGTCCTCAACTGGTAGCTTCATTAAATTGTACCGCAAAACACCAGTCTCAACGCCAACAGTGAAGAGGTGACTCTGGGATGCTGGCCGTCTAGGCAGAGTTCCTCTGTCCAGTGTCTGTGTTCTTTTGCTCATCTTAATCTTTTATTTTTATTGGCCAATCTGAGAAATGGCTTTTTCTTTGTAACTCTGCCTAGAAGGCCAGCATCCTCTTCACTGTTGACGTTGAGACTGGTGTTTTACGGTACTATTTAATGAAGCTGCCAGTTGAGGACTTGTGAGGCGTCTGTTTCTCAAACTAGACACTCTAATGCACTTGTCCTCTTGCTCAGTTGTGCACCGGGGCCTACCACACCTTTTTCTATTATGGTTAGAGCCAGTTTGCGCTGTTCTGTGAAGGGAGTAGTACACAGCGTTGTATGAGATCTTCAGATTCCTGGCAATTTATCGCCCAGAATAGCCTTCATTTCTCAGAACCAGAATAGACTGACGAGTTTCAGAAGATAGTTCTTTGTTTCTGGATGTTTTGAGATACTCAACTAGTCTAAAGAAGGCCAGTTTTATTGCTTCTTTAATCAGAATAACAGTTTTCAGCTGTGCTAATGTAATTGCAAAAGGGTTTTCTAATGATCAATTAGCCTTTTAAAATTAGAAACTTGAATTAGCTAACACAACGTGCCATTGGAACACAGGAGTGATGGTTGCTGATAATGGGCCTCTTTACGCCTTTGTAGATATTCCATAAAAAATCTGTTGTTTCCAGTCACTTACAACATTAACAATGTCTACACTGTATTTCTGATCAATTTGATGTTATTTCAATGGACAAAAAAAAGTGCTTTTCTTTAAAAAACAAGGACATTTCTAAGTGACCCCAAACTTTTGAACGGTAGTGTACATTGCCTTAGTGAACCTTAGTAACCTTGGCTTGTGAACGATAGGGAACCTTATTAGTGACCTAAGTGTTGTCTTTGTCTTGCTGTGTGTGTGTAACTAATTAACCCTGGATTTGACCCTGTTTGAGTAATTCTCTGTCTTGCTGTGTGTGTGTTACTAATTAACCCTGACTTTGACCCTGTTTTCTCTGTCTTGCTGTGCGATGTGTGTTATGCAGGAAGCCTGGAGGGTGTGAGGCCTGCGGAGGCAGGGGAGTTCACGCGGAGGGCCTTCCACGCGGGGAAACTGGGCTTGACGGAGGTGGAGGGCCTGGGGGACCTGATCCACGCTGAGACTGAGGCCCAGAGGAGGCAGGCCCTCAGGCAGATGGATGGGGAGCTGGGCCGCCTCTACCAGGACTGGAGTTACAGGCTCAAACGGGTAGGTAGTAGGTTCCCCAGAGAAAGAGAAAACACGTGGATGGTTACCTAGCCTGGATCGGCTTCACCCAGCGTGTTGTTCTCTAAGCCAGCCAGTTGTTTAGCGGTGTTGCATAAAAACCACACAGATCTCAAAGTTAGGATTCAGGCCTTTGTGGACACTGTAGAAGTCTAGGGTGAGCTGTTTGAGTTGGCGTGGTCGCCCCCAGGCAATTGTTATAGTGGTCTGATTAAGTGTGATGTCCAGAGAGTGTCTTGTCTATACTGTAGTTGTCTGACAGCAGGGATGAGAGATCAGGGATCAGGAACCAGCTGATCCTAGATCTGTGCCAATGGGCAGCTTCTACCCGGAGTGTATCGTGCGATCTCTACCTTGGCACCAGACCTGGGTATCAACGCTTCGCCACCTCTCCTGAGAGGAGTGCTACAGAAAAGAGCCTAATTTTGGCCTTCCTGAGGAAAACCGTCAGCAGCCTAACAAAATCCAATCTCTATTTGTCAAAATAGTATGTTTGGAATCTACCTACTGTAGTTTCACCCTTTCCCTAGTTCGGCATGCAGACAATGCTGCTATTGTTTTGCTATTGTTTCTCTGGTACAATGTGTGGATTGAGGGAACCTGCAGTCGGCTGATGTTTCCTCTCCTAGTGGGCCTATTGAACTGTCAATCATTCCATGTGTCAATCAACATTCAGATGTTTAGGGTGCATTTCAGTAGCGATGATGCCTTCACCTGTTTATTTCTGTCGTGGCACAGGAAGGGAGACAAGGAGAGGATGCTTTGTTTAGTCTACTGAGATGATTTAGTCTACTGAGATGATTTAGTCCACTGAGATGATTTAGTCCACTGAGATGATTTAGTCCACTGAGATGTTTTAGTCCACTGAGATGTTTTAGTCCACTGAGATGTTTTAGTCCACTGCGATTATTTAGTCTACTGAGATGATTTAGTCCACTGAGATGTTTTAGTCTACTGAGATGTTTTAGTCCACTGAGATGTTTTAGTCCACTGAGATGTTTTAGTCCACTGAGATATTTTAGTCCACTGAGATGTTTTAGTCCACTGCGATGTTTTAGTCTACTGAGATGATTTAGTCTACTGAGATGATTTAGTCTACTGAGATGATTTAGTCTACTGAGATGATTTCGTCTCCTGAGATGATTTAGTCTACTGAGATGATTTAGTCTACTGAGATGATTTAGTCCACTGAGATGATTTAGTCCACTGAGATGTTTTAGTCCACTGCGATGTTTTAGTCTACTGAGATGATTTAGTCTACTGAGATGATTTAGTCTACTGAGATGATTTAGTCTACTGAGATGATTTAGTCCACTGAGATGTTTTAGTCTACTGAGATGATTTAGTCCACTGAGATGATTTAGTCCACTGAGATGTTTTAGTCTACTGAGATGATTTAGTCTACTGAGATGATTTAGTCCACTGCGATGTTTTAGTCTACTGAGATGATTTAGTCTACTGAGATGATTTAGTCTACTGAGATGATTTAGTCTACTGAGATGATTTAGTCTACTGAGATGATTTAGTCTACTGAGATGATTTAGTCTACTGAGATGATTTAGTCTACTGAGATGATTTAGTCTACTGAGATGATTTAGTCTACTGAGATGATTTAGTCTACTGAGATGATTTAGTTCACTGAGATGATTTAGTCCACTGAGATGTTTTAGTCTACTGAGATGATTTCGTCTACTGAGATGTTTTAGTCCACTGAGATGATTTCGTCTACTGAGATGTTTTAGTCTACTGAGATGATTTAGTCTACTGAGATGATTTAGTCTACTGAGATGATTTAGTCCACTGAGATGATTTAGTCTACTGAGATGTTTTAGTCTACTGAGATGATTTAGTCTACTGAGATGATTTAGTCTACTGAGATGATTTAGTCTACTGAGATGATTTAGTCTACTGAGATGATTTAGTCTACTGAGATGATTTAGTTCACTGAGATGATTTAGTCCACTGAGATGTTTTAGTCTACTGAGATGATTTCGTCCACTGCGATGTTTTAGTCCACTGCGATGTTTTAGTTTACTGAGATGTTTTAGTCCACTGAGATGTTTTAGTCTACTGAGATGTTTTAGTCTACTGAGATGTTTTAGTCTATCCCTCTGACCTAGAAGACAATCACGACAGAGAAACTTAAATCATTGCCAAAGGAATTAATATAGAGAGGACCGCATATATTGTTGTCTCTCTCGCTCAACATCTGTCTGTTTGTTGTTTCAGTGTTTGGCTCACGTGGAAGCCTTCATAGACTTCAGTGAAGATGAGCTCATCGAGGACGGGGTGTTAAATCAAGGTGGGTACTCCCCCTTCTCTGGAACAAAATAACAATTACGGAAGTGAGTTTTCCAGGGGGAGTTGGCATGGCTTTCCTGTTTGTATCTGCAGAGAGGGAGAGCTAGCGTCATTGAGAGGAGATATGCATCAAAGTGCTGAAAAGACTGTCTCCTTGGAGGAAGTGGGGAGAAGGGGCCACAGGGACACTGCAGGCATTCATCTTGTCTTCAAAGCCTGGCCTCTCAGGCTGTCCAACACAGGAATACACTGTCAGCAGCTACAAACCTGCTCTCTCTACCATCCCTCTCTCTCTCTGTCTCTCTCTCTCTGCCACCTTTCTGTCTGTCTCTCTACCACCTCTCTCTCTCTGTCTCTCTCACTGCCTCCCTCTCTCTCTGTCTCTCTACCACCTCTCTCTCACTCTCTGTCTCTGTCACTTTCTCTCTACCACCTCTCTCTCTGCCTTTGTCTCTCTCTACCACCTCTCTCTGCCTTTGTCTCTCTCTCTCTCTACCACCTCTCTCTCTCTGTCTCTCTCTCTCTACCACCTCTCTCTCTCTGTCTCTGTCTCTCTCTCTGTCAAATTCAAATTCAAGCTGCTTTATTGGCATGAAAAACATTGTCAATATTGCCAAAGCAACAATGTATACTATATACATGGTTATAAAATGATTAAGAATAACAAATAATAACATAAAAGGGTAGTAAATAATAATACAAAATTACATTAAAAAAAACAATAAAATGGTAACAGTCAGTAGTAGAAATGTAATAAATATAAAAAGCTAAACATGGAAAATGAAACTATAACTAACTTATAACTGTCATCTTCACCATTACATCAGTACTACAACTACCATCATCATTATTACTACAACTACCATCATCATCATTACTACAACTACCATCATCATCATTACTACAACTACCATCATCATCACTACTACAACTACCATCATCATCATCACTACTACAACTACCATCATCATTACTACAACTACCATCATCATCATTACTACAACTACCATCATCATCACTACTACAACTACCATCATCATCACTACTACAACTACCATCATCATTACTACTACAACTACCATCGTCATTATTACTACAACTACCATCATTACTACTACAACTACCATCATCATCATTACTACAACTACCACCATCATTACTACAACTGCCATCATCATCATTACTACAACTACCATCATCATTACTACAACTACCATCATCATTACTACAACTACCATCATCATCATTACTACAACTACCATCATCATTACTACAACTACCATCATCATCATTACTACAACTACCATCATCATCATTACTACAACTACCATCATCATTACTACAACTGCCATCATCATTATTACTACAACTACCATCATTACTACTACAACTACTACCACCATCATCATCATTACTACAACCATCATCATCATTACTACAACTACCACCACCATTACTACAACTACCATCATCATTACTACAACTACCACCACCATTACTACAACTACCATCATCATTACTACAACTACCACCACCATTACTACAACTACCATCATCATTACTACAACTACCACCATCATTACTACAACTACCATCATCATTACTACAACTACCACCACCATTACTACAACTACCATCATCATTACTACAACTACCACCACCATTACTACAACTACCATCATCATTACTACAACTACCACCACCATTACTACAACTACCATCATCATTACTACAACTGCCATCATCATTATTACTACAACTACCATCATTACTACTACAACTACCACCATCATCATCATTACTACAACCATCATCATCATTACTACAACTACCATCATCATCATTACTACAACTACCATCATCATCATTACTACAACTACCACCATCATTACTACAACTACCATCATCATTATTACTACAACTACCACCATCATTACTACTACAACTACCATCATCATTACTACAACTACTACCATCATCATCATTACTACAACTACTACCATCATCATTACTACAACTACTACCATCATCATTACTACAACTACTACCATCATCATCATTACTACAACTACCATCGTCATTAAACTGGTATCATTACCATCACCCTACTACCCATACCACTACTATTTGGAATGATAATCACAACAACAATAATAATAATAAATAAGTTACTGCTTACTATGCAGATGTTATTATTCAGTGTCCCTCAGGCTGTGGCAGGAAAATACATATTTGGCTGTAAGAGGAGCCATTGCTCCTTCGCCCATGAGTATTCTTAGTTCTTCCTCTGGGTTTAATAAGTTAAAATGTGGAATTAATGTAGTCATTTCTGTGAATAATGAATCTCTTTGTGAGGAATATTTCTCACAGTAAAGGAGAAAGTGCATCTCTGTCTCTACCTCCCCTGTCGTGCAGTGACCACATACATGCTCCTCTTTGGGTAGCCATGTCTTTTTATGTTTCCCAGTTTCTATTGCCAGTTGGTGGTCACTCAGCCTGTACTTGGTAAGGATCTGTCTCTGCTTCGTATCTTTGACAGAGTAGAGATAATCAGCCAATTCATATTCTCTTTTTAGGGCCAGAAAGCAATTTAGTCGGCTTGCGATTTTGTTTCGTTTTTCCAATGTTGTAAATATGAGTCCTTTGATTGGTTCATGATTTTTTGTTTATTGGAATTCTTTCTTTTGAAGCAGTGCTGGTCTCTGTTTGGTTGGTGAGGTCCAACACCAGCTGACTGAGAGGGCTCGTTTCTGGGCTCAGCTCTTGAGTTTGAAGTGCTTTAAGTTGCAGACTTGAATTTAGATGTGGCCAAAATGTTGATGATCTCACTGGAAAGAGGCCCAATTCTGCCCTTCCTGCATTAGTTGCTGTATTTCTCTGGATTTATAGAATTTTCCGACAGAATTCTGCATGTAGGGCTTCAATTGGATGTTTGTCCCACATTTTAAAGTCCAGTTTATTGAGTCGCCCCCTGGATTTCACTGTTAAATATTTTAGTCCAAATTCTAACTGGGATTTTGAATCATTTTATTATTATTGCATACAATGCTCTGCAGGCTTTTTCTTTGAGTGCATTCACTGCCATATTAACGTTTCCCGATGCAGATATGGTCAGACCCAAGGTATGAGGCATTTTTTGTGTGTTCAATTATGGTGTTGTTTAGGGTGAATTTATATTTGTGTTTCTGACATCAGTTTTTTTTTTAAGGGAAAATCATGATTTTCGTTTTTGGGAAATTTACTGCCAGGACCCAATTATGGCAATATTGCTCTAGAATGTTAAGGTTCTGTTGAAGACCTTCTTTGTTTGGTGATAGAAGTACCAAATCATCAGCATATAGCAGGTATTTCACCTCTGTGTCAAGTAGTGTGAGTCCTGGTGCTGGAGAATAGTCCAACATGTCTGCTAATTCATTGATATAAATGTTGAAAAGATTTGGACTCAAACTGCAGCCTTGTCTCACACCTCGACGTTGTGGAAAGAATACTGTTCTTTGGTTTTGGATTTTTATTGCACACATGTTTTCTGTGTACATACAGATGAAGTCGGAATTTTACATACACCTTAGCCAAAGACATTTAAACTTAGTTTTTCACAATTCCTGACATTTAATTCTAGTAAGAATTCTCTGTCTTAGGTCAGTTAGGATCACTAATTTATTTTGAGAATGTGAAATGTCAGAATAATAGTAGAGAGAATTATTTCTTTCAGCGTTTATTTCTTTCATCACATTCCCAGTGGGTCACAAGTTTACATACACTCAATTAGTATTTGGTAGCGTTGCCTTTAAATTGTTTAACCTGGGTCAAACGTTTCAGGTAGCCTTCCACAAGCTTCCACAATAAGTTAGGTGAATTCTGGCCCATTCCTCCTGACAGAGCTGGAGTAACTGAGTCAGGTTTGTAGGCCTCCTTGCTAGCACACGCTTTTTCAGTGAACACAAATGTTCTATAGATGAGGCCAGGGCTTTGTGATGGCCTCTCCAATACCTTGACTTTGTTGTCCTTAAGCCATTTCGCCACAACTTTGGAAGTATGCTTGGGGCCATTGTCCATTTGGAAGACCCATTTGCGACCAAGCTTTAACTGATGTCTTGAGATGTTGCTTGAATATATCCACATAATTTTCCTTCCCTCATGATGCCATCTATTTTGTGAAGTGCACCAGTCCCTCCTGCAGCAAAGCACCCCCACAACATTTCACCTTTATTTAACCAGGTAGGCCAGTTGAGAACAAGTTCTCATTTACAACTGCGACCTGGCCAAGATAAAGCAAAGCAGTGTGACAAAAACATCAACACAGAGTTACACATAAACAAACGTACAGTCAATAACACAATATAAAAGAAAAATAGAAAGATCTACATACAGTGTGAGCAAATGTAGAAGAGTAGAGAAGAAAGGCAATAAATAGGCCATAGAGGTGAAATAATTACAACTTAGAAACATGAAACATCAGGCTGCCACCCCTGTGCTTCACGGTTGGGATGGTGTTCTTCAGCCTGCAAACCTCTGCCTTTATCCTCCAAACGTAACGATGGTCATTATGGCCAAACAGTTCTATTTTTGTTTCATCAGACCAGAGGACATTTCTCCAAAAAGTACAATCTTTGTCCCCATTTGCAGTTGCAAACCGTAGTCTTTTTATGGCGGTTTTGGAGCAGTGGCTTCTTTCTCGCTGAGCCTTTCAGGTTATGTCTATATAGGCCTTGTTTTACTGTGGATATAGATACTTTGGTACCTGTTTACTCCAGCATCTTCACAAGGTCCTTTGCTGTTGTTCTGGGATTGATTTGCACTTTTCACATCAATGTACGTTCATCTCTAGGAGACAGAACGTGTCTCCTTCATGACCGGTATGAAGGCTGCGTGGTCCCATGGTGTTTATACTTGTGTACTATTGTTTGTACAGATGAACGTGGTACCTTCAGGCATTTGGAAATTGCTCACAAGGATGAACCAGGCTTGTGGAGGTCTACAATTTTCTTTCTGAGGTCTTGGCTGATTTCTTTTGATTTTCCCATGATGTTAAGCAAAGAGGCACTGAGTTTGAAGGTAGGCCTTGAAATACATCCACAGGTACACCTTCAATTGACTCAAATCATGTCAATTAGCCTATCAGAAGCTTCTAAAGCCATGACATCATTTTGGGGAATTTTCCAAGCTGTTTAAAGGCACAGTCAACTTAGTGTATGTAAACTTCTGACCCACTGGAATTGTGATACAGTGAATTATAAGTGAAATAATCTGTCTGTAAACAATTGTTGGAAAAATTACTTGTGTCATACACAAAGTAGATGTCCTAACCGACTTGACAAAACTATAGTTTGTTAACAAGACATTTGTGGAGTGGTTGAAAAACGAGTTTTAATGACTCCAACCTAAGTGTATGTAAACTTCTGACTTCAACTACATTTTAAGTCATACACCTGACCACCAAGCCCACTTTGGAGAGTTTTGTAGAATAGGCCTTTGTTCCAAATATAATCAAATGATTTTTTTAAAGTCAATAAAGCAAGCAAAGATTTTGCCCTCTTTTTTTTGATGGACATGTTTATTAATTAGTGTGTGTAAGGTGTATATATGGTCAGTAGTGAGATGGTGTTTATTAATTAGTGTGTGTAAGGTGTATATATGGTCAGTAGTGAGATGGTGTTTATTAATTAGTGTGTGTAAGGTGTATATATGGTCAGTAGTGAGATGGTGTTTATTAATTAGTGTGTGTAAGGTGTATATATGGTCAGTAGTGAGATGGTGTTTATTAATTAGTGTGTGTAAGGTGTATATATGGTCAGTAGTGAGATGGTGTTTATTAATTAGTGTGTGTAAGGTGTATATATGGTCAGTAGTGAGATGGTGTTTATTAATTAGTGTGTGTAAGGTGTATATATGGTCAGTAGTGAGATGGTGTTTATTAATTAGTGTGTGGTGTTTATTAGGTGTATATATGGTCAGTAGTGAGATGGTGTTTATTAATTAGTGTGTGTAAGGTGTATAGTATGAGATGGTGTTTAGTAATTAGTGTGATGGTCAGTAGTGTATGGTGTTTATTAATTAGTGTGTGTAAGGTGTATATATGGTCAGTAGTGAGATGGTGTTTATTAATTAGTGTGTGTAAGGTGTATATATGGTCAGTAGTGTGATGGTGTTTATTAATTAGTGTGTGTAAGGTGTATATATGGTCAGTAGTGTGATGGTGTTCATTAATTAGTGTGTGTAAGGTGTATATATGGTCAGTAGTGTGATGGTGTTTATTAATTATTGTGTATAAGGTGTATATATGGTCAGTAGTGAGATGGTGTTCATTAATTAGTGTGTGTAAGGTGTATATATGGTCAGTAGTGTGATGGTGTTTATTAATTAGTGTGTGTAAGGTGTATATATGGTCAGTAGTACGATAGTTAGGGAGAAAGTGAATTTGACATTTACTTATTACATTTTTATTTTGAAGAAAGTTTTGAATTCTAAGTGCTACAGAAAATCTTTCCCAAGTTGCTGTTTACGCAAATTCCCTTGTAATTATTGGGGTCTGAATTGTCTCCACTTCTGTGGATCAGGGGAGATGAGCCCCTGGTTCCAGACATCAGGAAAGCAGTCAGAAGTTAATACCATGTTGAACCGTTTAAGCTCAGCATTTTGCAACTCAGGTGGGCTGTTTTTCAGCATTTCATTTCTGATGTTGCCTAGACCACAAGCCTTCTTAGATTTTATAGATTTGAGCTTTTCATTTAGTTCTTGTTGGGTTACTGGGGAATCTAATGGATTTTGGTTGTTTTTATGACTGATTCAAGGATGTTCAATTTTTCTTGAATTTCTAATTGGTTGTGTTGTAAGTCTTTTTGTGGGATGTTTTTGTATAGATTATCAAAATATGTTTTTCAAATTCCTTCATCTTCTATGGTTAATTATTGTGGCTTTGTCGTGCTTAAACTAACTGTTCCACATGTCCCAGAACTGATTTTGGTCCGTTGCGTTTTCAATTTCATCAAGTGTCTTGTTGGTATAATTCAATTTCTTGCGTTTCAGTGTTTGTTTATACTGTTTCAGAGTTTCTTATCGTATTCATATCGTAGCTCTGGGTTGTTTAGCTGCTAATGTTTTTCATTTGACATTTGTCTTAGTTGTTTTACATTATTTATCAAACCACTTTTCAGAAATATTTCGGTTTTTTGTTTCTGATGTTGCATTTCTTTTGGTTTTCTCAAATTTGCTTTTGATGCTTCCTTTTGGAATAGGCAGTCGATGTTTTGAGTAACCGAATTGACACCTTCATTGTTTTGGTATTGTGAGTTATTGAAGACCTGTTTAGAGTTCATCATTTTATTTGAGTTCAATGTTTCAATGGATTTCTCTGCACTGTTTGGAGCCCATCTGTACGATTGGTTCATGTTGTAGAGTTTAATGGGCTGTTTTTCTGAATGAATATTGCCGGTTAATTTCTTCAGAAACACAGTTGATCTGGCTGTGATCTGACAGTGATGTCTCTGTCTCTCTACCACCTTGCTGTCTCTCTCTCTCTCTCTCTCTGTCTGTCTCTCTCTCTGTCTGTCTCTGTCTCTCAATTTAACGATCTCTGTCTCTCTCTCTCTCTGTCTCTATCTCTCAACCACCTCTCTGTCTCTCTCTTTCTCTCTCTGGTTCTCTCCTTCTCTCCTCTCTCTCTACCACCTCTGTCTCTGTCTTCCTTCATCTCTCTCTCTCTCTCTCTCTCTGGTTCTCTCCTTCTCTCCTCTCTCTCTCTCTACCACCTCTGTCTCTGTCTTCCATTGTCTCTCTCCTCTCCCCCTCCCTCTCCTTCTCTCTGTCTCTCCTTCTCTGTCTCTCTGTCTCTCCGTGTTTCCCATGGTGTGGGGGGAGAAGGGGAGAGTGAGAGGAAACGGAGGGAAGGGAAATTCCCCTCAGCGTCGCCTGCTGCAGTCTGGTGGGGCAGCTGAGAGAACAGAAGCCTCTGATCTTTTGATTTAGGGACAGATGCTTTGCTGTGTGGCATTTGTTTTTGGTGGCACGCCATTGGGCCCTTTCCTTTCAGAGGAGAAGTCAGAGCCACCTCTGGTTCATAGTTAGGTGGACAGGGGTCTACACAATGGGTGACATTCATTCATCTCATGTAATCGGCATTTAAAAAAGGTTGTTTCACATCAGACACATTATAAATATGTCACAATGTTGTTGACATTAATTGTTTAGTTTCACATGTCACAGAGCAGAGAGACTTTCTCCTGTTTCCATGGCATTGGTTATTTGGAAAGCAAACATGAAATTGAACTTGACTCCCTGTTGTCCTGTCCCTGCCCGTCTCCCCTTCCCAGTGGACAGTTCAGTGCGCCAGCTGGAGACAGAGATAGAGAGACACCTAAAGGACGAGAGGAGAGGAGAGCGGCTGCGCACCGGAGTACAGGTGGTGATAGCAGGAGCTACCAATGCTGGGAAGAGCAGTCTGCTCAACACGCTCTGTAAGAACAACAACACACACACACAAAGTATGACACATTGCAGAGCGAATCCTCATTTCTATGGACAGCCATGTATGAGTGCACTCAGTCATACACCTAAATATGCTTCTTTTTTTTATGACCAAATCTCTATTTCTGATGTAAATGGAATGTTCTAGAAGGTTCCAGACACATTTTTTGTTGTTGTTGTTGTTGTTGCGATTTCACTTATTTTTGAGAAACGTACCCCAACCAGCGATTCAATTCCTAATCGTCGTTTTGCAGTATGGCGGCTCTGTCCGCAGCATTGCATTCCATGTTGTGTGACTGAGCTGTATCCCCAATCCAGCTGTTCCATTCTGGATAGCTTTTGAGTCGCAAACCAAATGGAATATAACGTTACAGATAAAAAGTTCAGAATTACACCATTTCATGTGTACAACGTCCAAAGCCCCGCGTAACTATCCTGGGTGTTTCTAAAAAGGTTTTTGGATCATTTGTCGTCATGTTTTTTCAGAGCCCCCGTACGACACAACGAGGATGAGGAAGTGAATCGTTGGTTGGTGTACGTTTCTCATAAACAAGTGAAACACACACCCAATACACACCTAATACACACCTAATACACACCCAATGCTCACCCGGCACACAATACCCCCCTAGTACACACCCAATACACACCTAATACACACCCAAATACACACCAAATACACACCCAAATACACACCTAATACGCACCTAATACACACACAATACACACAACACACACAATACACACCCAGTACACACCCGGTACACACCCGGTGCTCGACTGATACACACACAATACACACCCAGTACACACCCGGTGCTCGACTCATACACACCCAATACACACACAATTCACACCCAATACACACACAATACACACCCAATACACACCAAATACACATCCAATACATATCCAATACACATGCACCTGTTTCTAATGAACCTGTTTCTAATGAACCTGTTTCTAATGAACCTGTTTCTAATGAACCTGTTTCTAATGAACCTGTTTCTAATGAACCTGTGTGTAATGGTGTAGCTGGTGCAGAGGAGTCAGGCGCAGGACAGCACAGATGAGTAACACAAGTAACTTTACTCAAATATTCCAAATAACATGTCGTAATACCGAGCCCACAATAACGGACCGAACATACATAACACAATCACACACAAAAACCACGGGGAAAACAGAGGGTTACATAATGAACATTGGGGATTGGAACTGAAACCAGGTGGGAACTGAAACCAGGTGGGAACTGAAACCAGGTGGGAACTGACACCAGGTGGGAACTGACACCAGGTGGGAACTGACACCAGGTGGGAACTGAAACCAGGTGGGAACTGACACCAGGTGGGAACTGACACCAGGTGGGAACTGAAACCAGGTGGGAACTGACACCAGGTGGGAAACACCAGGTGGGAACTGAAACCAGGAACTGAAACCAGGTGGGAACTGAAACCAGGTGGGAACTGAAACCAGGTGGGAACTGACACCAGGTGGGAACTGAAACCAGGTGGGAACTGAAACCAGGTGGGAACTGAAACCAGGTGGGAACTGAAACCAGGTGGGAACTGAAACCAGGTGTGTAAAACAAAGACAAAACAAAATGAAAATGAAAAGTGGATCGGCGATGGCTAGAAGGCCGGTGACGTCGACCGCCGAACGCCGCCCGAACAAGGAGAGGGACTTCGGCGGAAGTCGTGACAATCTGTTTCTAATGAATCTGTTTCTAATGAACCTGTTTTTTGTTTATCAGTCATGTGCTCACGAGTTTGAGATATGACATCCTGTGCCATAAAGCAAGGCTCTGTATAAACCATGTGGAACGGCTGTTTGGCTGCTGCGCCACAGGGCTTCCTATCAGAATAATACACGTGTTTATCAGACTCCAGATAAAATCCTGTTATTGTTTCCTATTGAGCTTGGTCTTTCCCAGGGCCCGACTCCCGGCCACAGCTCTTAACACAGAGTAATGGGCTGTCAGTCGTTAGGCTGGGCAGTGGGGAGGGAGGGAGTGATCCTACCGTACAGCACTTTGCTCTATGTACGTAGTTCCACTGAACAGAGGCGTGGTTCTGGATGAAAATATCCCATGGCAGGAGAAGATTGATGAGTTTGTCGAGGATCTTATTTTGATTCCAAATAACCAAGAATAGGACACATCGATAGTTAGTATTTCCCATGAATATACACTGCTCAAAAAAAATAAAGGGAACACTTAAACAACACAATGTAACTCCAAGTCAATCACACTTCTGTGAAATCAAACTGTCCACTTAGGAAGCAACACTGATTGACAATACATTTCACATGCTGTTGTGCAAATGGAATAGACAACAGGTGGAAATTATAGGCAATTAGCAAGACACCCCCAATAAAGGAGTGGTTCTGCAGGGGGTGACCACAGACCACTTCTCAGTTCCTATGCTTCCTGGCTGATGTTTTGGTCACTTTTGAATGCTGGCGGTGCTTTCACTCTAGTGGTAGCATGAGATGGAGTCTACAACCCACACAAGTGGCTCAGGTAGTGCAGCTCATCCAGGATGGCACATCAATGCGAGCTGTGGCAACAAGGTTTGCTGTATCTGTCAGTGTAGTGTCCAGAGCATGGAGGCGCTACCAGGAGACAGGCCAGTACATCAGGAGATGTGGAGGGGGGAGGCCACAACCCAGCAGCAGGACCGCTACCTCCGCCTTTGTGCAAGGAGGAGCAGGAGGAGCACTGCCAGAGCCCTGCAAAATGACCTCCAGCAGGCCACAAATGTGCATGTGTCTGCTCAAACGGTCAGAAACAGACTCCATGAGGGTGGTATGAGGGCCCGACGTCCACAGGTGGGGGTTGTGCTTACAGCCCAACACCGTGCAGGACGTTTGGCATTTGCCAGAGAACACCAAGATTGGCAAATTCGCCACTGGTGCCCTTTGCTCTTCACAGATGAAAGCAGGTTCACACTGAGCACATGACAGAGTCTGGAGATGCCGTGGAGAACGTTCTGCTGCCTGCAACATCCTCCAGCATGACCGGTTTGGCGATGGGTCAGTCATGGTGTGGGGTGGCATTTCTTTGGGGGGCAGGACAGCACTCCATGTGCTCGCCAGAGGTAGCCTGACTGCCATTAGGTACCGAGATGAGATCCTCAGACCCCTTGTGAGACCATATGCTGGCGCGGTTGGCCCTGGGTTCCTCCTAATGCAAGACAATGACCTCATGTGGCTGGAGTGTGTCAGCAGTTCCTGCAAGAGGAAGGCATTGATGCTATGGACCGGCCTGCCCGTTCCCCAGACCTGAATCCAATTGAGCACATCTGGGACATCATGTCTCGCTCCATCCACCAACACTAGTTGCACCACAGACTGTCCAGGAGTTGGCGGATGCTTTAGTCCAGGTCTGGGAGGAGATCCCTCAGGAGACCATCCGCCACCTCATCAGGAGCATGCCCAGGCGTTGTAGGGAGGTCATACAGGCACGTGAAGGCCACACACACTACTGAGCCTCATTTTGACTTGTTTTAAGGACATTACATCAATGTTGGATCAGCCTGTAGTGTGGTTTTCCACTTTAATTTTGAGTGACTCCAAATCCAGACCTCCATGGGTTGATAAATTTGATTTCCATTGATAATTTTTGTGTGATTTTGTTGTCAGCACATTCAACTATGTCAAGAAAAAAGTATTTAATAAAAATATTTCATTCATTCAGATCTAGGATGTGTTATTTTAGTGTTCCCTTTATTTTTTTGAGCAGTGTATTTAGTTGTAGAGGTTTTAATAGAAGAGAAGATATATGGGGGGAAAAAATCATGTCTGTCTGTCTGTCTTTCTCCGTCCGTCCGTCCGTCCGTCCGTCCGTCTGTCTGTCTGTCTCTCTCTCTCCCAATCCCTCCCTCCCTCCCTCCCTCTCCCTCTCCCTCCCTCTCCCTCTCTTTCCCTCCGTCTCATCTCTATCCCTGTCTGTCTGTCTGTCTGTCTTCCTCTCTCTCCCTCTCTCTGTCCTTTCTCCATCTCTCCCTCCCTCCCTCCCTCCCTCCCTCCCTCCCTCCCTCCCTCCCTCCCTCCCTCCCTCCCTCCCTCCCTCCCTCCCTCCCTCCCTCCCTCCCTCCCTCCCTCCCTCCCTCCCTCCCTCCCTGTCTGTCTGTCTGTCTGTCTGTCTGTCTGTCTGTCTGTCTGTCTTTCTCTCTCTCTCCCTCTCTCTGTCTCTTTCTCTCATCTCTATCCCAATTTCCCTCCCTGTCTCCCTGTCTCCCTGTCTCTCTGTCTCTTTCTCTCATCTCTATCCCAATTTCCCTCTCTCCCTCTCTGTCTGTCTGTCTGTCTGTCTGTCTCTATCTCTCTATCCCAATTTCTGTCCATCTCTCTGTCTATCTCCATCTTTCTCTCCATTCTTCTGTCCAGGCCAGCGTCCAGCAGCCATCGTGTCCCCCATCGCGGGCACCACCAGGGACATTGTGGAAACCTCTCTGGACATTGGGGGCTTCCCTGTCCTCCTGAGTGACACCGCAGGGCTCAGAGACTCCTCAGACAGCGTGGAGAGAGAGGGGGTCCGTAGAGCCCGCCAGAGGTAGGTGCTTATCAATCAATATCAACATGTATACACCACACCACATACTGTATATGGTACAAAGCATTATGGTCCAAATACATGTTCCATTTCAACTAGTTGAATATCTTTGTTTTGCAGTTCACCTAAAATGAATACACTAATTCTTATCATCAGGACTAGGCTATGGAAAGACCTTAAACAATACCCAATGGAGAATTATTGGGAGTCTCTTCCTGTGAATTGTGACTTCTGTACAGAACAAAGTCTAGTGTTGTCTACATTGTATGGGCAATATGAACAAAATGAACAAGATACTTGAAAACAAAAAGGAAGAAATAATTCAAGGCTCCTTATGGTGTATTTTGGCTTCAGCTCCAGTTCCTCAGTGTAAAGAGAATGTATGGATATAAATACCAGACGTAAACACACTCAGGAGGTGGGAGGATGTGCCACTATACACATTAATATTTACCATACAGAGGGTGAGGCACACACACACACACACACACACACACACACACACACACACACACACACACACACACACACACACACACACACACACACACACACATATACACACACACACACACACACACACACACACACACACACACACACACACATATACACACACACACACACACACACACACACATATACACACACACACACACACATACACACACACACACACACACACACACACACACACATATGCACACACACATACACGCACACACGCACACACGCACACACACACACACACACACTCACACACACATATTCACACACACACACACACGCACGCACACACACACACACACACGCACAGTGACAGAGTCAAATACATACATACTGGAGCACTGACGGCTGCCTCCATTGTTTACACCAGTGTAGAATAGCAGCAGCATAAATGTATATACTCCTCCCTGAATACACACACACACACACACACCCTCCACAGACTTGGCCAGACTGACGAGAGGGAGAGGGGAGAGAGAGGGGAGAGTTGGCCCGGTAGGAAGTGCAGGCAGTTCTTGTGCTTAAAGGTACTTTCTGTATGTCTGTCAGGGGATCCAGGGCTCATGACCTGGGGTGGGGGGCAGGAAGGAGGTAGTCAGAATAAGCATCCTGCTGCTTCTGCTGCTGCTAGTCCCTGGGGGCAGGGGAGAGTCCCTGGGGAGGGGGGGTCCCCACAGAGATACAGTTAATTATGTGACTGTCTCTAGACTCCCTACCTATGCTTTTTTGTTTCAACAAAAATGGACAATAAAAATGGACAATGCTACGCAATTCTATTCTAATCTGGGGGATTATGAAGTGGGACTGCAGTGGATAGCAACACATTTACAGACTCCTGACCAGTTCTGCTATTTAGTGTTTTTTTTACACTGATCTTAAAAAATGATTTTTTTTACACAATGTCTCCGCCATCATTTCCTATGACCTTCTGGAGATCAGAACAGTGATCACTAACCTCCATGTGAATGTCAGTTTGTACTTCAACGAGTCGGCAGCTCTGGACGTTCTGCTAACTCTGGACGTTCTGTTGACTCTGGACATTCTGTTGACTCTGGACGTTCTGCTGACTCTGGACGTTCTGCTGACTCTGGACGTTCTGTTGACTCTGGACGTTCTGCTAACTCTGGACGTTCTGCTGACTCTGGACGTTCTGCTAACTCTGGACGTTCTGTTGACTCTGGACGTTCTGTTGACTCTGGACGTTCTGCTAACTCTGGACGTTCTGTTGACTCTGGACGTTCTGTTGACTCTGGACGTTCTGCTGACTCTGGACGTTCTGTTGACTCTGGACGTTCTGTTGACTCTGGACGTTCTGTTGACTCTGGACGTTCTGTTGACTCTGGACGTTCTGTTGACTCTGGACGTTCTGTTGACTCTGGACGTTCTGCTGACTCTGGACGTTCTGCTGACTCTGGACGTTCTGCTGACTCTGGACGTTCTGCTGACTCTGGACGTTCTGCTGACTCTGGACGTTCTGCTGACTCTGGACGTTCTGCTGACTCTGGACGTTCTGCTGACTCTGGACGTTCTGCTAACTCTGGACGTTCTGCTAACTCTGGACGTTCTGTTTACTCTGGACGTTCTGTTGACTCTGGACCAGACCCTAATCCCGGGGACTCAAAAGAGGAAGTGACGGCGCAAAAGAGGCAGAGGAGCCGGCATCATGACGAGACTACATTGGCGTGCAAATAAACCGCCTGTTGCCGAACGTACGGTCACTAGAGAATAAACTGGACAAGCTCTGTTTGATATTATCCTATCAACGGGACCTAAAGATCTGTAATATTCTATGTTTCATGGGGTCGTGGCTGAACAAGGACATGGATAATATACATCTTGTTGGCTTTTCCATGTCAAGACCGGTCAGCAGCCTCTGGTAAGCTGAGAAGGGGAGGAGTGTCTCTTAAAACAACAGCTGGTGCGTGATCTCTAATGTTAAGGAAGTCTCAAGTTTTTGCTCGCCTGAGTTAGAATAGCTTATGATAAGCTGCAGGCCATACTATTTACTATTTTTCTTAGTTGTCTATTTACCACCACAATCCGATGCTGGCACTACAAGCTGTATAGGGCCAAAAGCAAACACACTTCTTGTGGCCGGTGATTTTAATGCAGGGAAACTGAAATTCCTTTCACTTCATTTTTACCAGCATGTTACCTGTGCAACTAGAGGCCAAAACACTCTTTATCACCTTTACTCCATACACAGAAATGCATACAAGGCTTTCCCTCGCCCTCCAATCTGACCATAACCCTATCCTGATTCCTGCTTACAAGCAAAAACTCAAACAGGAAGTACCAGTGACACGCTCAATTCAGATGTTGTCCGCTGAAGCGGATGCTAAGATACAGGACTGTTTCCCTACCCCAGACTGGAATAAGTCTGGGAGCTTCAACATCTAAATGGAAGCAAGTCCCCGCAGCAATGTTCCTACATCTAGTGGAAAGCCTTCCCAGAAGAGTGGAGGCTGTTATAATATCTAGTGGAAAGCCTTCCCAGAAGAGTGGAGGCTGTTATAGCAGCAATGTTCCTACATCTAGTGGAAAGCCTTCCCAGAAGAGTGGAGGCTGTTATAATATCTAGTGGAAAGCCTTCCCAGAAGAGTGGAGGCTGTTATAGCAGCAATGTTCCTACATCTAGTGGAAAGCCTTCCCAGAAGAGTGGAGGCTGTTATAATATCTAGTGGAAAGCCTTCCCAGAAGACTGGAGGCTGTTATAGCAGCAATGTTCCTACATCTAGTGGAAAGCCTTCCCAGAAGAGTGGAGGCTGTTATAGCAGCAATGTTCCTACATCTAGTGGAAAGCCTTCCCAGAAGAGTGGAGGCTGTTATAATATCTAGTGGAAAGCCTTCCCAGAAGAGTGGAGGCTGTTATAGCAGCAATGTTCTAATATCTAGTGGAAAGCCTTCCCAGAAGAGTGGAGGCTGTTACAGCAGCAATGTTCTAATATCTAGTGGAAAGCCTTCCCAGAAGAGTGGAGGCTGTTACTGCAGCATATTAATGCCCATGATTTTGGAATAAGATGTTTGATGAGCAGGTAACCACATACTTTTGTTCATGTAGTGTATATGTACATATCTACCTCAAATACCTTGTACCCTGTGTATATACCCTTACACATTGACTCGGTGCTGGTACCCCATGTATATAGCCAAGTTATTGTTACTCATCACGTATTTATTATTCGTGTTATATTCTTATATATTAGATGTGTACCTTGTCAGCTCGGGGATGTGAACTTGCAACCTTACTAGTCCAACGCTCTAACCACTAGGCTACGCTGCCGCCCCAAATGAAGGAGGATTAATTGTCAGAGTAGAGGACCTTGTGCATTTCAGGTAAAATAACAACCCAATGTTTATATCCCAGGTCTAATTAGCTAGAAACAGTAAGCTAGCCAGCTAAATTGCCATGAATGTTTAATGCTTTTTGATCTGTCCCCAAGTTAATATAGTTGGTTCAGAGTTCGTTTTGATATGTCAACCTGCGTGTCCTGATCGCGTCTGGTGTGTGTGGACAAAATCAACATGTGCACGATGTCGCACGTGGATGCACGCCTTCGCGCGCCCGGTCTAGTCAGCATGTTAGTCTACACTTGTTGTTTACGAAGCATGTGACAAATAACATTTTATTTGATTGCGTATTTTCCCTTCAGGGTGGAGCAGGCTGATCTGACCCTAGTAGTGGTGGACTCCACCCAGCTACCCCCAGACCCTCAGCTAGTAGCAGCCTTCCTCCAGGAGCACCTCAGCACTGTGCTGCCCAGCCCTGAGGCCGGCATGACGGCTGCCTCAGACAGGGTCCTGCTGGTGCTCAACAAGAGTGATCTGGTACCTGAGGAGCAGAGGGAAAGAACAGAGGGAGAGCTGAGAGAGAGACCGGGTCTCCCTCCTGCATGTTTTCTGTCCTGCTCTACCAGTACAGGCCTGGAGGATTTCCTCACTGTGCTGCAGAGCAGGGTCAAGACTCTGTAAGTATAGAGTACAGTTCTGTGTTAATGTTACTGTATGCTTCTACGTAGGTTTAAAAAAAAAAAATGTTTTTCCTGTATATCAGGTATTCACCATGGGCGGAATCCTAACTCTGATTGATAGATTCATTGTGCAATTCATTCGAAAGCAAACTTAGGTAACACTTTGATATCGCAAGTAAGTTAGGATTGGTCCCTAAGCTTTTGATAATATCATGCATGACTTGTCATAACATGAGTCATAACACCCTGTGCTTACCCTACAGTAGGAGTTTCATTGTGTCGTACAGCCCGCCGTATCCTGTGGATATGAGAAATAAACTCTGATTAGATTTGATACATCCTGAGTCTTTGAAGAAAGTAACGCTGATAGCATCTCCCAGACTGAAGATCAAACACCCCATTATTTTGAAACATTTGGCAGCGCCGGCCGGCTCACCTACATACAGTACATCAGTTATAACACATCTGCTCCATCCAGGTGTGGTGACCCTCTGAGTGGAGCTCCCAGTCTGACCCAGGCCCGTCACAGAGCCCACCTCCAGCAGAGTGTCCAGGCCCTGAACCAGTACCACCAGTACAGAGACCAAGACCTGGCCCTGGCCGCAGAGGGGGTCCGCCTCGCCCTCACCCACCTGGGACGCATTACAGGACGGGTCGGAGCCGAGGAGATCCTGGACATCATATTCAGAGACTTCTGTATAGGGAAATAAATGGTTGAACGTGGATACATCTCATGCAGAAAGGACACTCTCACACTAGATCACGTGACAGGGTGGAACACTAACACAGACTTTAAGTGTAGTTATTCTAGCAATATACCAAAACGTAAGTAGTGTATTTCATTGTTTGTCCTGATCATTTGAACTGGTGGATCTCAACTCTAGCCAGACTGAAGAAGTGTAAACATCTTAGCAGATCATCTGTGACTCTCTACTGAGTCACTGTTTGAGTCATCATCGCTCTGTCTTCTGTGGGAAATAAATGGTTAGGTATGCGATCATCTCTGTGTTAAGTGGGTAATAAATGGTTAGGTAGGCGATCATCTCTGTGTTAAGTGGGAAATAAACGGTTTGGTAGGCGATCATCTCTGTGTTAAGTGGGAAATAAACGGTTTGGTAGGCGATCATCTCTGTGTTAAGTGGGTAATAAATGGTTAGGTATGCGATCATCTCTGTGTTAAGTGGGAAATAAACGGTTTGGTAGGCGATCATCTCTGTGTTAAGTGGGTAATAAATGGTTAGGTATGCGATCATCTCTGTGTTAAGTGGGAAATAAACGGTTTGGTAGGCGATCATCTCTGTGTTAAGTGGGAAATAAATGGTTTGGTAGGCGATCATCTCTGTGTTAAGTGGGAAATAAATGGTTTGGTAGGCGATCATCTCTGTGTTAAGTGGGAAATAAATGGTTTGGTAGGCGATCATCTCTGTGTTAAGTGGGAAATAAACGGTTTTGGTAGGCGATCATCTATGTGTTCTGTGGGAAAAGGACGGTTTGGTAGGCGATGATCTATGTGTTCTGTGGGAAAAAGACGGTTTGGTAGGCGATCATCTATGTGTTCTGTGGGAAAAGGACGGTTTGGTAGGCGATGATCTATGTGTTCTGTGGGAAAAAGACGGTTTGGTAGGCGGTCAGCTATGTGTTCGTTGTGAAAAAGAAGGTTTGGTAGCGATCATCTCTGTTCTGTGGGAAAAAGATGGTTTGGTAGGCGGCCAGCTATGTGTTCGTTGTGAAAAAGAAGGTTTGGTAGCGATCATCTCTGTTCTATGGGAAAGAGACAGTTTGGTAGGCGATCATCTCTGTTCTATGGGAAAGAGACAGTTTGGTAGGCGATCATCTCTGTTCTATGGGAAAGAGACAGTTTGGCAGGCGATCATCTCTGTTCTATGGGAAAGAGACAGTTTGGTAGGCGATCATCTCTGTTCTATGGGAAAGAGACAGTTTGGTAGGCGATCATCTCTGTTCTATGGGAAAGAGACAGTTTGGTAGGCGATCATCTCTGTTCTATGGGAAAGAGACAGTTTGGTAGGCGATCATCTCTGCGCCCTTTGTTCCCTCTCTCCATCTGGCCTTGATTAAATATTTATGTTTCTTCGCTGAACTCCTCACCCCTCTTCCCCAGTTTATTCCTTCTCACCCAGGTCTCTGTCACATAGGCAGTGCTCGGCCGTACACACACACACAGTCTCTCTCTCACACCGTCTCTCTGTCACATTGTTTACTGCGGGTGTTGAAGTAGAGGGCTGCGGGTCCTGACAGAGATCATTGTGGCGCAGTCTGTATTGTTCATGCTGCGGTTAGGAGCGGACGGTCAAACCAGACCTCTTTGGGATGTAACTCAATATTAGGAAGGTGTCCTTAATGCTTTGTACACTCCGTGAATGTGTGGTCCCAATGCAATAGAGTAGACTGCCTATGCTGGGGTAGGAGAAGAATGGGGCAGATATCTTTCCAAGGAAATGTACTTCCTAAATATGATTAGGCTATAGTTTACTATATTGCCTAAAAATAATTATCGATCACCCATATTTGTCTCTGTCTGAAAATCGTCCCACTCCTGAAAGGTAGGCTATAAAACGTTGCTCAAGAGAAAGTGCAAACGTCTCCAACTCAGTAAACTACATCTACTCTCTTGGCTGATTCGTGAGAATCTCTGGTAATTTAAACTATTTCTTAGGTTATTTTGGTGGATTTTTGATATTGCCTATAGGGCTCAAAATTGCTGGACCATGGCTGACAAGTGCGTTGCGTCCTCACAGACGCCTAAATGAACGTTGCGGGAGTTCGATATGAAAAGCTGCGGGAGTGGGATGAATAAATCAGTGGCGCGCAGACCTCTATATTGAAATGCCTTTCTGTTTGGCATCTACTCAGGTCTTGATGAATTCTCCAGCAGTTAGGGGATGTGTTTGACCCAGCTGTATAACACTGCTGAATCAATAGAGCACAATGGACAACACAGTAAGTAACAAAACAAAATACAAGTTATTGGAATTAAGGAAGTCTACATCTATGGGTGGCAATGAGCCGACATCTTGATAATGGGCCTGTTGATATGTTATTATCATTAACCTTGGAAATCCTGGAAGAGGCTGCTTTGTTTTTCCTTGGAAACTGGATTGTTGGTACCTGGAATTCTCTGATCTTCTGAGAAACAATGTTCCTGATAAGTGTTTGATACGAAAGAAATGACCATTTAGTATTGTAATCTATTTTTAATAAGTCGGTTAGAACTGGAAGAACACACCCAAGGTAAAATTAGTTTTACATTGGATACTCGGTGGATATTCTCATCAATAGCATTGAACCAAGCATGCCATGACTATGAAGATGGTATCTTCTAAATCGGGTGGATAAAGAAAAATCCCTCCCCCAAAATGTAATAGTACGTTTTCACATTTAAATCTTCAATAGGTCTTACACAATTCCTTCTATGACTATGAAGATGGTATATTCTGAATCCGGGGAGGATGGACAACAATCCACACCTTTTTTGTTAACATTTTTATTTTATTCTGGGGACAGGGGCTTTTGTGTAACAACTATTGAAGATTGAAAGCTAAAACAAAATGTATAGCTAAAAAATAAACACATGGATTTTTGTCCATCCACCCCTGATTCAGAATATACCATCTTCATTGCCATGGCATGCTTGGTTCAATAGCTATTGATGAGAGAACCGAATATCCAATATAAAATGATTTTACCTTGGTGAAGAACGCCTGGAATTCGGCTTAGTGTTTACCAGGATAAACGTGTGCTTTTACAACAAAGTGATCAAAAGAAAATAAGAACATCATTTCATATTCTTGTTTCTCTATTATGTGGCCGTTTTCAACATAACCTTTATCACAAGACCAGACACCAATGGACGTGTCATGGTTGAGTGATGAGTGTAGTTTAACCTGTGCGGTAATTGTGTTTCCTCTGACGGAGGTGTTTGTGCGTCTGTGTGCATGTTCGTGTGTTGTGAGGAACAGGGTGACTATGGAGTGTAATTGGGGGCATTCGGGTTCACGTTCACAGATGTGCTCTGTGTGCGCACTCCCCCTGTTTGACCCAGGGTAAGACAGACTGTCTGTGTGTGTGTTTGACCGACCGCACGGGGGGGAAAACAGTCCTTAAACAAAGGATTTCCTGAGAACAGTAGAGGCTCCTTCACCTGTAGTTCTGTCATGCATGATGAACAGATGCAGTCTCAGCAAGATGTATCTTATAAACAATCACTTTTTACTTGAACTATTATTCTCCTCCAAGAGTGGCTGTAGGGTATTAGGGTATAGAGTGGCTGTAGGGTATAGAGTGGCTGTAGGGTATAGAGTGGCTGTAGGGTATAGAGTGGCTGTAGGGTATTAGGGTATAGAGTGGCTGTAGGGTATAGAGTGGCTGTAGGGTATAGAGTGGCTGTAGGGTATTAGGGTATAGAGTGGCTGTAGGGTATAGAGTGGCTTTAGGGTATAGAGTGGCTGTAGGGTATAGAGTGGCTGTAGGGTATAGAGTGGCTGTAGGGTATTAGGGTATAGAGTGGCTGTAGGGTATAGAGTGGCTGTAGGGTATTAGGGTATAGAGTGGCTGTAGGGTATAGAGTGGCTGTAGGGTATTAGGGTATAGAGTGGCTGTAGGGTATAGAGTGGCTGTAGGGTATAGAGTGGCTGTAGGGTATAGAGTGGCTGTAGGGTATTAGGGTATAGAGTGGCTGTAGGGTATAGAGTGGCTGTAGGGTATTAGGGTATAGAGTGGCTGTATGTTATTAGGGTATAGAGTGGCTGTATGGTATAGAGTGGCTGTAGGGTATAGAGTGGCTGTATGGTATGGAGTGGCTGTAGGGTATAGAGTGGCTGTAGGGTATTAGGGTATAGAGTGGCTGTAGGGTATAGAGTGGCTGTAGGGTATAGAGTGGCTGTAGGGTATAGAGTGGCTGTAGGGTATTAGGGTATAGAGTGGCTGTAGGGTATAGAGTGGCTGTAGGGTATAGAGTGGCTGTAGGGTATTAGGGTATAGAGTGGCTGTAGGGTATTAGGGTATAGAGTGGCTGTAGGGTATAGAGTGGCTGTAGGGTATAGAGTGGCTGTAGGGTATTAGGGTATAGAGTGGCTGTAGGGTATAGAGTGGCTGTAGGGTATTAGGGTATAGAGTGGCTGTAGGGTATAGAGTGGCTGTAGGGTATTAGGGTATAGAGTGGCTGTAGGGTATAGAGTGGCTGTAGGGTATAGAGTGGCTGTAGGGTATTAGGGTATAGAGTGGCTGTAGGGTATAGAGTGGCTGTAGGGTATTAGGGTATAGAGTGGCTGTATGTTATTAGGGTATAGAGTGGCTGTATGGTATAGAGTGGCTGTAGGGTATAGAGTGGCTGTATGGTATGGAGTGGCTGTAGGGTATAGAGTGGCTGTATGGTATGGAGTGGCTGTAGGGTATAGAGTGGCTGTAGGGTATTAGGGTATAGAGTGGCTGTAGGGTATAGAGTGGCTGTAGGGTATAGAGTGGCTGTAGGGTATTAGGGTATAGAGTGGCTGTAGGGTATTAGGGTATAGAGTGGCTGTAGGGTATGGAGTGGCTGTATGTTATTAGGGTATAGAGTGGCTGTAGGGTATAGAGTGGCTGTATGTTATTAGGGTATAGAGTGGCTGTAGGGTATAGGGTAGAGTGGCTGTAGGGTATTAGGGTATAGAGTGGCTGTAGGGTATTAGGGTATAGAGTGGCTGTAGGGTATGGAGTGGCTGTATGTTATTGGGGTATAGAGTGGCTGTAGGGTATAGAGTGGCTGTATGTTATTAGGGTATAGAGTGGCTGTAGGGTATAGAGTGGCTGTATGTTATTAGGGTATAGAGTGGCTGTAGGGTATAGAGTGGCTGTATGTTATTAGGGTATAGAGTGGCTGTATGTTATTAGGGTATAGAGTGGCTGTAGGGTATAGAGTGGCTGTATGGTATTAGGGTATAGAGTGGCTGTAGGGTATGGAGTGGCTGTATGTTATTAGGGTATGGAGTGGCTGTATGTTATTAGGGTATAGAGTGGCTGTATGTTATTAGGGTATGGAGTGGCTGTATGTTATTAGGGTATAGAGTGGCTGTATGGTATGGAGTGGCTGTATGTTATTAGGCTATAGAGTGGCTGTATGTTATTAGGGTATAGAGTGGCTGTATGTTATTAGGGTATAGAGTGGCTGTATGTTATTAGGGTATGGAGTGGCTGTATGTTATTAGGCTATAGAGTGGCTGTATGTTATTAGGGTATAGAGTGGCTGTATGTTACTAAGCCCTTGCAGATAAACCACATGATCAAAATCGCATCATTTCATGTTTGCAACATCATAAGAGGGTGGCAGAGCTTCAAACAGGAAGCTACCATCCAAGCACAACGTTTTTTTTCCTGTTTTGATGTTAAAGTTATAAAACTGCCATAAATAAGGCACTGCCAAATTCTGATGTATATGTACATACTATGTACTGGTGTATATGTACATACTATGTACTGGTGTATATGTACATACTATGTACTGGTGTATATGTACATACTATGTACTGATGTATATGTACATACTATGTACTGGTGTATATGTACATACTATGTACTGGTGCATCAAAATACATACAAAAGTTGCCAATATCGTATTTTAATTTTGTAATTTTGTATTTTTTGTTATTGTCCCGCCATACCAACCCTAGCTAGCTAAAGTAGGACAGCACAGTGTAGTTAAAGAAGGACAGCACAGTGTAGCTAAAGTAAGTAGGACAGCACAGTGTAGTTAAAGAAGGACAGCACAGTGTAGCTAAAGAAGGACAGCACAGTGTAGTTAAAGTAAGTAGGACAGCACAGTGTAGTTAAAGAAGGACAGCACAGTGTAGCTGTAGCAGCAGTGTAGCTAAAGTAGGACAGCACAGTGTAGTTAAAGAAGGACAGCACAGTGTAGCTAAAGTAGGACAGCACAGTGTAGTTAAAGAAGGACAGCACAGTGTAGTTAAAGTAGGACAGCACAGTGTAGTTAAAGAAGGACAGCACAGTGTAGCTGAAGTAGGACAGCACAGTGTAGCTAAAGTAGGACAGCACAGTGTAGTTAAAGAAGGACAGCACAGTGTAGCTAAAGTAAGTAGGACAGCACAGTGTAGTTAAAGAAGGACAGCACAGTGTAGTTGAAGTAAGTAGGACAGCACAGTGTAGTTAAAGAAGGACAGCACAGTGTAGTTAAAGAAGGACAGCACAGTGTAGCTAAAGAGGACAGCACAGTGCACAGTTAAAAGTAGGACAGCACAGTGTAGTTAAAGACAGCACAGTGTAGCTGAAGTAGGACAGCACAGTGTAGCTAAAGTAGGACAGCACAGTGTAGTTAAAGAAGGACAGCACAGTGTAGCTAAAGTAGGACAGCACAGTGTAGCTAAAGAAGGACAGCACAGTGTAGCTAAAGTAGGACAGCACAGTGTAGCTGAAGTAGGACAGCACAGTGTAGCTAAAGTAGGACAGCACAATGTAGCTAAAATAGAACAACACATAGTAGCTAAAGTAGAACAGCATGGAGTAGCTAAAGTAGGACAGCACAGTGTTGCTAAAGTAGGACAGCACAGTGTAGCTAAAGTAGGACAGCACAGTGTAGCTGAAGTAGGACAGCACAGTGTAGCTAAAATAGAACAACACGGAGTAGCTAAAGTAGAAAAACATGGAGTTGCTAATGTAGGACAGCATGGAGTAGCTAAAGTAGGACAGTATGGAGTAGCTAAAGTAGGACAGCATGGAGTAGCTAAAGTAGGATTGCATGGAGTAGCTTAAGTAGGACAGTATGGAGTAGCTAAAGTAGGACCGCACAGTGTAGCTAAAATAGAACAACATGGAGTAGCTAAAGTAGAACAGCATGGAGTAGCTAAAGTAGGACAGCACAGTGTAGCTAAAGTAGGACAGCACAGTGTAGCTAAAGTAGGACAGCACAATGTAGCTAAAATAGAACAACACAGAGTAGCTAAAGTAGAACAGCATGGAGTAGCTAAAGTAGGACAGCACAGTGTAGCTAAAGTAGGACAGCACAGTGTAGCTAAAGTAGGACAGCACAGTGTAGCGAAAGTAGGGCAGCATGGAGTAGCTAAAGTAGAACAGTCTTATAGGCTTTTCCATTCGAGGAAAGAGATCCAGTTTACATTAGGAACCCCCTGTACTTAGGTTAGGCAGGGACCGGGATCTTGTAGTACTATATACAATTTTGTTGTACTGTTATTAATACTATTATTAATACTGTTGAGTGCATTCAGAATAAGTGGGGCACTTTTTTAATTTCCATCTTCTACAATCTCTTCAGACATCTATCCAACATATTAGCCCGATACATTTCTGAAATTCTCAGATGTTTCCTAATCAATCACAAATTGAATTGATTTGTCATTGGGGTACACACCCATTTGCGTACGCTGAGTCAAAACCAATATTTTCTGTTTTGCATTTGGTAGATTGGGACAACAGGTTAGATACACTGGGACAACAGGTACATTATGTATGGATTTATAGACACCCCAGACCAGGATGTAGATACATTATGTATGGATATATAGACACCCCAGACCAGGATGTAGATACATTATGTATGGATATATAGACACCCCAGACCAGGATGTAGATACATTATGTTTGGATATATAGACACCCCAGACCAGGATGTAGATACATTATGTATGGATATATAGACACCCCAGACCAGGATGTAGATACATTATGTTTGGATATATAGACACCCCAGACCAGGATGTAGATACATTATGTATGGATATATAGACAGACCAGGATGTAGATACATTATGTTTGGATATATAGACACCCCAGACCAGGATGTAGATACATTATGTATGGATATATAGACAGACCAGGATGTAGGTACATTATGTTTGGATATATAGACACCCCAGACCAGGATGTAGATACATTATGTATGGATATATAGACACCCCAGACCAGGATGTAGATACATTATGTTTGGATATATAGACACCCCAGACCAGGATGTAGATACATTATGTATGGATTTATAGACACCCCAGACCAGGATGTAGATACATTATGTTTGGATATATAGACAGACCAGGATGTAGATACATTATGTATGGATATATAGACAGACCAGGATGTAGATACATTATGTATGGATATATAGACAGACCAGGATGTAGATACATTATGTTTGGATATATAGACACCCCAGACCAGGATGTAGATACATTATGTTTGGATATATAGACAGACCAGGATGTAGATACATTATGTTTGGATATATAGACAGACCAGGATGTAGATACATTATGTTTGGATATATAGACAGACCAGGATGTAGATACATTATGTTTGGATATATAGACAGACCAGGATGTAGATACATTATGTATGGATATATAGACAGACCAGGATGTAGATACATTATGTATGGATTTATGGATGTGTGTATAGACACCCCAGACCAGGATGTAGATACATTATGTATGGATATATGGATGTGTGTATAGACATAGCCATCAGGGGATTTCACCTCTGTTATACTAGCTGTGTGAACAGTTTTCCCATGTGGAGCTATTTACAGACTTCATATTGCATAAGGAAGCTATAGACATTATTTTCTCTCCAATTCTTCCACTATTCTTTGAAATTTGCAACAACAAAATAAATAATAATATGTCTTTCACAAAGGACCCACCCGTAGTGGAAACTGCTGCAGTTCCTAAACTGCTGGTGAGGATTACGCTTGTATAACAAAGATCACTCACATTCAAAGAGGAAGAATATTTTTTAAAGAACTGCAAATTCAAGCTTTTATTTTCTCAAATTCAACAGACTTTAGTAGATTTATTTTCTATCATAAATTAGAAAAAAAAAGATTAGCAAAGGAAGATGTTAATATCTAAAACCAACACACTATCAGAAACATTTAATAAACATTGAATTGCGTCTTAGGAAGAATTATTTACATATAATCACATGAACTTTATTTGTACACATTTTTCTTTAACCTGAGTATAAAGTTAAAGGAGGACACACACACTTTTCCCAGTACACAGTGAATTCCAGTAGACAGTGAATTCCCAGCCTAAACTCAGCAATCAAATTCAAGTGGAATTACAAGGATAAAAACAACCCTATTCAATTAATTATTAAATGAACTACATTTAAAAGTGATATGTACTGTATACACTGAGTGTACAAAACATTAAGGAGACCGTCCTGATATTGAGTTGAAGGTAAAATGTCTCCCCCTCTTCATCTACAGTGATTGAAGTGGATTTAACAAGTGACATCAATAAGGAATCATAGCTTTCTATGTCAGGGAAAGAGCAGGTGTTCATAATGTTTTGTCCACTCAGTGTACATTTGTAGATACAGTTTTTAGACGGAACAAAAATATAACCGCAACATGCAACAATCTCTACGATTTTACTGAGTTACACTTCATAGAAGGAATATTCATTAGGCCCTAATCTATGGATTTCACGACTGGGCAAGGGCACAGCCATAGGTGGGCCTGGGAGGGCATAGGCCCACCCATTTGGGAGACAGGTCCACTCACTGGGGAGCCAGGCCTAGCCAATCAGAATGAGTTTTACCCCACAAAAGGGATTTCTACAAACAGAAATACTCCTCAGCACCCCCCCTCAGACTGTCCCTTGAAGAAGCCGGATGTGAATGTCCTGGGCTGGCGTGGTTACACGTGGTCTGCGGTTGTGAGGCCGGTTGGATGTACTGCCAAATTTGATCAAATGACGTTGGAGGTGGCTTATGGTAGACAAATTACCATTCAATTCTCTGGCAACAGCTCCAGTCGACATTCCTGCAGTCAGCATGCAAATTGCACGCTCCTTCAAAACTTGTGATTGTGCTGTGTGACAAAACTGCACATTTTAGAGTGGCCTTTTATTGTCCGCAGCACAAGGTGCACCTGTGTAATACTCATGTTGTTTAATCAGCTTCTTGATATGCCACACCTGTCAGGTGGATGGATTATCTTGGCAAATGGGAAATGTTCACTAACAGGGATGTAAACAAATTTGTGCACAATTTGAGAGAAATACGTTTTTTTTGTACGTATGGAACATTTCTGAGATCTTTTATTTCAGCTCATGAAAAATGGCAACAACACCTTCACATGTTGCAATTATATTTTTGTTCAGTGTACATGATGTAGGACAGTAGATACAACCTATAGTGTCTGTAGTATTTACACATGGACTTTTTAAGGTCTAAGAGCACACATTGATCACTGAAAGGCATCACACCCAATTCTCCAGGGACCATAACAGTAAGTGCCTTAATTTTCTCACTCGGTCATGGCCTAGGTAGAGCTGTGTGAGTGGGGCATCTTCCTCACACCCGTCTCTCCTCACCTCGCCTGAAGGAACAAACAGTAACATGATTACGATGTGGTGTCTGATTGATTCCATTTGAATATCTAAACTGGGTTTATCATTACTAACATCTAGCATTAGGAGATCAGCTCAAACTGATCTTTTGATAATGAGTTATTTATTGAACCTTTATTTCTGCAGTTGACAGTGAGTGTAACACCAGTGACTATGAGAGTCAGGGGTGTGTATGTACCATGTGGGGTTTACTGATCACTGGTGCTGCGTTGGATGGCCCTCCCTTCAAGGCTGACATCAGTCCGAGAGGCTTTTGGCCGGTGAGCTGCATTACAGACAAAACATCACAAACGGATTGAGTTTTATAGCAGATCCTCCTGATCCCCAGAGCTTTATGGACTCATCATAATACTTGTGACGTAGCCAAAAATATATAGAAAATGCACACAGACACACACACTTGAAACAGTGAATTTCTAAATCGGCATGAGACCTCCGTAGCCCGTAGCTACCGACAAACCATCGGTCAAACTGTGCTTCCTCCTCTTGACGTGTGGTTGTTATCGTCTGTCCATCCCTTCATTTATCTAGGCTGTCTGTCTCTTCCTGTGTCCCCACCCCGACACCACTATTATGCTGACTGAGTCTTTCTCCTCAGCTATGCACCGGGACAACCATTATTGAAGGCAGTGTTTCCTTGGGTTACATTGCTCAACTGCTAACGTAGGGTTGTAGTGGGCTGGTAATGTAGTTCACTCAATACCATAGGGTCCCCACTGATAACAAGCTTCTTTGGTAGGATCTGCTTGCTATCTAAAGTTATTTACAGTTCTGATAGTGTGCGCAATTATTATTCTCTTACCTTAGGGTTACAGTTGGTTAGAGCGGTGGTGAGTGACTCGACATTCCCGTTGAGTGTTTTGACCTCAGCCTCCCTCAGAATCAGTCTCTCTCCCTGCAGGCTCTTCTCCTCCCTCAGCCGGTTCTGTTCCTTCAGCAGGGTCTCTACCTGCCTGTCGTGGTTCTCCCGGATCTCTAACAGTAGCCTGCTGCCCTCCGCCGCCGTCACGCTGCGGTTTTGGACACACTGCTGGAGGTCAAGGGTCAGATGGCTGTTCTGGACCTCCAGGCGACTGGACTGGACCTGGATGTTTGCCACCTGGATGAAGAGGATAACATATTGTAGCAAATTCTTGGGGTATCCCCAACCGGGACTTGAACCAGGGGTCCAGAGACTGTCAAGCCAACACCTTAACTGTTATACTAAGAGGTCCGAACCTCTTGAAAAGGTCGCTAGGTGTTGGATTAATTAAGATGCTCTACAGAGCCAGGTTGCTGGATGTTTGTTTGTAGAAAGTGATGTGCAAATATACTTTAATTGATTAATTGATTGATACTGTAGGCAGTTGGGTAAAGCAGAAACAGACTGAGAACACTGGCTAACCTGTAAACTCCATGCTAAATTGAACATACCAATACTTTCAAAGTATGTTACATAAATATTTGACCCAGGTCTGGTTCTTCTACATACCTTGTTCCCCACGTTGTCCAGGTATCTCTGGAACTTGTCCTCAACCTCCTTAGACAGGTTGGAGCATCTGGCCCTGATGTTCTCCATCTGCTCTGTCTGCTTCTCACAGGTCAGGTGAAAGGTCATGGAGTGGGGGAACAGGTTGTCGATGCGCACCAGGAAGTTACTGGTCACCATTTGGATCCCCTCCAGAGACTTAGCAAAGTCCTCTTTACACTTCTGGGTGTAGAGTTTCAGGTGTTCCTTCAGGTTGTTGTTCTCCCTCCGCAAAGAGATGGTCTCAAGGTTGTGGGCGTCACGGTCCTTGATGGCATTGTCCCTCTCGATGCGGATGTACTGGTTGGTCTGGGTGAAGTTGGCTTCGATCAGTTTGATCATTGCTGCCTGCTGGGAGTTCAGAGACTGGAGGGTTTTTACCTCAGCTGAGGAGAAAAGATATCACAGCAGAAATTGTTGTGACTTGTTATTAGATTGAAATGTTTGGGTCAATGTACTGTGTCACTGTGTCAGGTCTCTATCCCAGTATTAGAATAGAACGCTCTGCCTAAGCCTGAGGGACAAAGGGGAAGTAGTAACGTACTGTTAGGAGTGGCGAAGATGAAAGGTGTGGTGGGTCCCCGGACTTGGGTAGCACGGCTCATCTCTAGTTTCTTCTTGTCTGTTTCACACTGGCTCTGTGGAGGACAGAAAGTGTCAGGTTTATTCTCCATAAATGTTAGCTATTGAAATAAACTGGCACTTTTTGGGAGAAAAGTTAGTTTGCAGATATTCTTGCATTATAGTCATGTAAGCGCAAAAACATTTGTTTTTATCTAACCTCTGAGATAAAACATATCAATTTCACAAGAGAGAACTGATATCATTTGCAGCAGAAACAGTTTAAAAAATTGTTCAGAAATGTATAATTGTCTCTGTATAGTAATTATTTCTCAGATCTAATGCCAAAATAATTCCTGCACACTAAATGCTTCTAGTGCTGTACATCAGCTCACAAAATCAAAATGAACAAAACATGAGCTAGTATCTATTTATATTACATCATAATGTTACAGTCCCATCTCCTCACCGCTTTCAGTATGAGGGCTCTGATCTGCTCCCCGGAGGCATTCGCTGCCTTCTTTATCATGGCCACCTCTCCCTCCAGGGCTGTCTTCTCAGCCTTCCTGGCCCCCAGCGCAGCTCCCAGGTCAGCTTTATCCTTCCTCAGGTTAATGTTGTTCTCGCTGATCCTGTTCAAACTCTGCTCCAGCTCCTCTACCCTCCTCTCTTCAGCAGACTTCTCTGGCTGGCCGTAGACCAGGAACAGCACCAGGCTCACGATGATGAGGGACTGGATCAGAGAGGAGAAGAAGAAGACCACCCTCATGTAATAGCCGCAGCTCTTTCCCTTTGCCTTGTGGATGTCCTTGGCCTCCAGACCAAACTTGGCCTGTGAGTAGCTGTTGCCACTGTACATCTCTGCTGGATGTCGGTGTGGTCAAGAAGAGGGTATTGAAAAGTCAATGGAGGTCTCTTTGGTTTCTCAGGGGAATTTCCCTCCTTCAAAAAGCTCTCTTGGTGCTCTCTCAAAAGTGCTGAAGCCTCAAAATGAGTAAACTCTTAGGTTACTAATGTTTAAAACGAACCAGAGTCAAATTCTCTTTGTCAGTAGTCCTGTATCTATGTAAAGGGTGACCCTGAGGACCATGTTTATAAACGCGGAGGCACACTTCCTACACTGTGACTCCTTCCTGGCCCTCCCCTGGCCCCTGGGTAGCCCAGCCCAGCCAGCGCACCGCTCCAGAGGTTATCATAACTTCACCCTGCCCTGCGGTCAGCAGGGACGTCTGGGCTGACATCACTTTCACATTGCTAGCACTGCACAGCCCTCCTACAACTGTCAGAGACTATCATCACAGAATAACATATCAAATATATTGAAATAAAAAACGACAATGTACAAAGACATATCAAATCCATATAGTAATGTCATGAGTTATTTGCAGATGGTATATGGCTGAAGGACTGATCCATCTATCTTGGTATGTTACTGTGAACATCTATCTTATTGTTTTATGTCAACCCAACAGGAGCTGAGATACCAGTCGTTTCATTTGAAAATAAAAAGCATTACAAAAAAAATATTAGAAATGAGGTTGAGATTATCATGTTGGGAGATACTTTGCATCCTAGACACCAGAGCAGGCTCTGTGTATTCTTCCTCTCTCACCCCTCCCAGACACCAGCCCAGGATTCTCACAGTCAGACCTCTCTCACCCCTCCCAGACACCAGCCCAGGCTTCTCACAGTCAGACCTCTCTCACCCTTCCCAGACACCAGCCCAGGCTTCTCACAGTCAGACCTCTCTCACCCTCCCAGACACCAGCCCAGGCTTCTCACAGTCAGACCTCTCTCACCCTTCCCAGACACCAGCCCAGGCTTCTCACAGTCAGACCTCTCTCACCCTTCCCAGACACCAGCCCAGGCTTCTCACAGTCAGACCTCTCTCACCCTCCCAGACACCAGCCCAGGCTTCTCACAGTCAGACCTCTCTCACCCTTCCCAGACACCAGCCCAGGCTTCTCACAGTCAGACCTCTCTCACCCTTCCCAGACACCAGCCCAGGCTTCTCACAGTCAGACCTCTCTCACCCCTCCCAGACACCAGCCCAGGCTTCTCACAGTCAGACCTCTCTCACCCTTCCCAGACACCAGCCCAGGCTTCTCACAGTCAGACCTCTCTCACCCTCCCAGACACCAGCCCAGGCTTCTCACAGTCAGACCTCTCTCACCCTTCCCAGACACCAGCCCAGGCTTCTCACAGTGACCTCTCTCACCCTTCCCAGACACCAGCCCAGGCTTCTCACAGTCAGACCTCTCTCACCCTTCCCAGACACCAAATGTGGACGTGGCCCGTGCAGCACTGTGGGGAATAGTTGTTATTTTGTGATCCCTGAGAGGAGGACAGTTCCTTATTGTTCTGTTAACTCCTCTATCATAGCTGCCCCTGTGTCTGTGTGCTGCCTGGGGAACAGGAAATAGCATCTGCATGTGTGGATCACATTGTTCATTCATTTGTGGATGGAATGTGATCAGGAATTTGGCATTTCGGTTGTTTAGCATGATAGCACAGCGTTTTACTCCGAAATGTGATTTTCTTTTAATTAATCAGAAGTTACTGGAATTTCTGTTTTGTTATATATTTTTGTACGATTGTTAAAATATTTTACAATATAAAACATACACATACAAACTACAACATACAGATGCACACCTACATGCACATAACCCTGCCCCACCTGCTCACAACCCCCATCTCCTCTTTGCCAAATGGCCTCAAACTGCACAATTGTGTTTCTCTCTGTTGCCCATGCACTGTAAACATTTAATTGAAACATTTAATAATAGATAATAAAGCATTTGACTTTTGGTTGATTTCCAGTGTTTAAGTATATGTTATTTCAAGATGATTGAAGATCATTTCTGTGTCTGGGGGGCTGCTGTGAACACTGTGAGTGAAGTGCTGAAAGATTTGTTTTTAGAAGCATTGCGTACAGTCATTAAACTTGGTCTAATATAATCGAAAGTCTACTAAAGTGAGACTTTGTTCTTGGTTATTTACATAGATTTGTTCTCAAGCTAGGTTGCTTTTCAATGTTTGAGTGTGCTTCCACTGCTAGCAGAAAGAGACCTCTACTGGTGAGACTCACTGGACGACCCAAGTGGCCCTGTTACCAAGGTAACA
This sequence comes from Oncorhynchus tshawytscha, assembly GCF_018296145.1. Lineage (NCBI taxonomy): Eukaryota > Metazoa > Chordata > Actinopteri > Salmoniformes > Salmonidae > Oncorhynchus > Oncorhynchus tshawytscha. Next base: position 81,462,840 of record NC_056433.1, read on the forward strand.
TTCTTTATTTAACCAGGTAAAGTTGACTGAGAACACATTCTCATTTACACCAACAACCTGGGGAATAGTTACAGGGGAGAGGAGATGAATGAGCCAATTGTAACCTGGGGATGATTAGGTGACTGTATGAAGGCCAGATTTGGGAATTTAGCCAGGACACTGGGGTTAACACCCTTACTCTTACAATAAGGGCAACGCGATCTTTAGTGACCACAGAGTCAGGACACCTGTTTAACGTCTTATCCGAAAGACAGCACCCTACACAGGGCAATGTCCCAAATCACTGCCCTGGGGGATTGGGAAATTTGTTTTAGACCAGAGGACAGAAATAGTGCCTCCTGTTGGCCATCCAACACCACTTCCAGCAGCATCTGGTCTCCCATCCAGGACTAACCCTGCTTAGCTTCAGAGGCCAGCCAGCAGTGGGATGCAGGGTGGTATGCCGCTGGCTCAATGCAGCAGCCGAAACATTTTGGTTAGAAGACTCAGATCACAGAATATTCAATCGAACAATATAGCACATTACTTACTTACTAGTAATACATTTCATGTTTTAGAAATATTGCTAAACGTGCTCATTTATTTTTTGGATTAATTATGGCGGAAACATATTTTGTCTGGTAGATTATAGTGTCTGGTAGATACATTTTAATCTACCTGCCAGTGCCTGGTATACAAAAAAAAGTTAGTTTTAGGCCCTGATTCCACTTCACAATACGTTGACAAATTACAATGATTGAACCAGGGTGTGCCGAGCGGGTGGCTACTGACATATTTGATTTCTGTTCTTAAATCCGTTTTAGAGAGGCTGTTGATGTTTTTGCCATAACCTCTCAAGATAGATGCTTATTAAAACATGATATATTTTTTGAAGTGTTATGAGATACAGGTCAGAGGGACTGACATCTCTGAAACAAAAACAGTCTAAACTGCCTTTGTCTCCATAACTCTAAAATAAAGACTGTGGTCCTTGAGGGATGTTTATCCTCGCTTTTTAAATCAAATATTTAATTATACCTGGGTCTCTAATCTCAATAGATGCCCCTACAAAGCAGTATATTACCAGTGAAACATTAAAAAGAGACCGTAGCCCCACGAGTGCAGGGGCTGTCAACCATTACTTGACTAAACTTTCTAAAGGACACACACACACACACACACACACACACACACACACACACACACACACACACACACACACACACACACACACACACACACACACACACACACACACACACACACACACACACACACACACACACACACACACATATATATATATATATACTGCCACCTACTGGTGAAAATACATACTGGGTCTGGGACACAAAAAACATGTAGATTAAACCTAACATTTATCTTTTAATCATCAGATACAGATCAACGAAAGTACAATTGACAAAACAAGCAACATATGTGGGAATATAAACAGCCGATCTGACAAGGCAAACGTACCCATCAGAGGGTGTACGGATGGAAAAACAAGAAAATTAATCAGTTTACAACCTTTCCCAAACTGCCCATGACAACAACCTTGCTCCTGACAGTGTATATAGCTATATTTAGTTATTTCAATGTACGTTTTCCACAAGCCAGCCATGGAAATGGGTGACATCTATTGTGTAGGCCTAGAAGTGCCACCATGGATTTCACTCTTTAAGACTTGTAGGGAAAACACTGTCCCCAGATCAGGTTTAAAACAAAATGGAATACATACACACATGCTTCTTAATTTCCCCATTGTTATCCCCTAGCAACCCATCTCCTAGCAACCCATCTCCTTGTCCAGTTAGAGCAGTGTTCTCCAAGCCTGGTTCTGGAGAGCTACAGCGTGTGCAAACGCTTAGTCCAGTGCCAGGCACTAACACACTTGACTCAGCAGGCTTTTGCTCCAACCCTGCACTACTAACACACCTCTTGATTCAGTATCAAATTAGCAAAAGCCTGCAGACCCTGTAACTCTCCAGGACCAGGGTACTCTGAAGACCCCCAAGTTAAACACTGGCCTCCCCTGGGGGTCCGTCGCTCTACCAGGCACCTCCAGTTAGACGGTGGCCTCTACGTCCTGGGGGTCATCTCCCTCTAGCAGGCTGTAGGAGGCATGGCTCTGGAAGGGTCTCTGGAGGGGGTGGGACAGTAGCTTGGCCATGCAGTTGTGGAGCTCGATGGCCGGCCCACACAGAGATACCTCGAAGTGGTAACAGGTGCCTTTAGAGTCCAGGTTACAGAACGATGTGTAGATGTCCTACAGAGAGATAAGAAATTACAGTTTAAGTGAAACGATATCTCCTCTAAGTCGAACAGTTTTTCAGGTTTCAGTGATAGAACAGGAAGTGAATTCGAAAATTATTCAGACCCCTTGACTGTTTCCATTTTGTTACGTTACAGCCTTATTCTAAAATCGATGAAATGTTTGCGAAGTTATATATATATATATATATATTTTTTTTAAAAATTAGAAATACCTTATTTACATAAGTACTCAGACCCTTTGCTATGAGACTCGAAATTGAGCTCAGGTGATTGTGTTGAGGCACAATCTGGGGGAAGGGTACCAACACATTTCTGCAGCATTGAAGGCCCCCCAAAACCCAGTGTCCCCCGTCATTCTTAAATGGATGAAGTTTGGAACCACCAAGACTCTTTGAGCTGGCCACCCGGCCAAATTGAGCAATCAGGGGAGAAGGCCCTTGGTCAGGGAGGTGACTAAGAACCCAATGGTCACTCTGACAGAGCTCCAGAGTTCCTCTGTGGAGATGGGAGAACCTTCCAGAAGGACAACCATTTCTGCAGCACTCCACCAATCAGGCCTTTATGGTAGAGTGGCCAGACGGAAGCCACTCCTCAGTAAAAGGCACGACAGCCCACCTGGAGTTTGCCAAAAGGCACCTAAAGGACTCTCAGACCATGAGGAACATGATTCTCTGGTCTGATGAAACCAAGATTGAACTTTTTGGTCTGAATGCCAAGTGTCACATCTGGAGGAAACCTGGCACCATCCCTGCGGTGAAGCATGGTAGTGGCAGCATCATGCTCTGGGGAGGTTTTTCAGAGGCAGGGACTGGGAGACTAGTCGGGATTGAAGGAAAAATAAAAGGATGAAAGTACAGAGAGATCCTTGATGAAAACCTGCTCCAGAGCGCTCATGACCCTAAGCAGCACACAGCCAAGACAAAGCAAGAATGGCTTCAGGACAATTCTCTGAATTTCCATGAGTGGCCCAGACAGTGCCCGGACTAGAACTGGATCGAACATGTCTGAAGAGACCTGGAAATAGCTGTCCAGCAATGTTATTTATTTATACATTTGCAAAAATGTTTTTAAAAAAACTGTTTTTGCTTTGTCATTATGGGGTATTGTGTGTAGATTGATGGGGAAAAAAACAATTTAAATCAATTTCAGAAAACTGCTGTAATGTAAAAGTCAAGGGGTCTGAATACTTTCCGAATGCACTGTATATACAAAAATATGTGGACACCCCTTCAAATTTGTGGATTTGGCTATTTCAGCCACACCCATTGTTGACAGGTGTATAAAATCGAGCACACAGCCATGCAATCTCCATAGACAATCATTGGCAGTAGAATGGCCTTACTGAGAAGCTCAGTGACTTCCAACATGGCACCGTCATAGGATGCCACCTTTCCAACTAGTCAGTTCGTCAAATTTCTGTCCTGCTTGAACTGGAGCAGGTTGAGAGCTTCAAGTTCCTTGGTGTCCACATCGCCAACAAACTAACATGGTCCAAGCACACAAAGACAGTCGTGAAGAGGGCACGACAAAACCTATCCCCCCTCAGGAGACTGAAAAGATTTGGCATGGGTCCTCAGATCCTCAAAAGGTTCTACAACTGCACCAGAGAGCATCCTGACTGATTGCATCACTGCCTGGTATGGCAACTGCTTGGCCTCCGACCGCAAGGGCACTACAGAGGGTAGTGCGTACGGCCCAGTACATCACTGCGGAAAAGCTTCCTGCCATCCAAGACCTCTATACCAGGCGGTGTCAGAGGAAGGCCCTAAAAATTGTTTAAGACCCCAGCCACCCTAGTCAGACTGTTCACTCTGCTACCGCACAGCAAGCAGTACCGGAGCGCCAAGTCTAGGTACAAGAGGCTTCTAAACCCTCAAGCCATAAGACTCCTGAACATCTAATCAAATAGCTACCCAAACAATTTGCACCCCCCCTTTTTACACCACTGCTATTCTCTGTTGTTATCATCTATGCATAGTCACTTTAAATAACTCTACCTACATGTACATATACCTCAATTACCTTTTTATTTATTTGAAACTGCATTGTTGGTTAGGAGCACGTAATTAAGCATTTTACTGTAAGGTCTACCTACAGCTGTTGTGTTCAGCATTTCACTGTAAGGTCTACCTACACCTGCTGTATTCAGCATTTCCCTGTAAGGTCTACTACAGCTGTTGTATTCAGCATTTCACTGTAAGGTCTACTACACCTGTTGTATTCAGCATTTCCCTGTAAGGTCTACCTACAGCTGTTGTATTCAGCATTTCACTGTAAGGTCTACTACACCTGTTGTATTCAGCATTTCACTGTAAGGTCTACTACACCTGTGTATTCAGCATTTCCCTGTAAGGTCTACCTACACCTGTTGTATTCAGCATTTTACTATAAGGTCTACCTACACCTGTTGTATTCAGCATTTTACTGTAAGGTCTACCTACACCTGTTGTATTCAGCATTTTACTGTAAGGTCTACCTACACCTGTTGTATTCAGCATTTTACTGTAAGGTCTACCTACAACTGTTGCGTTCGGCGCATGCGACTAATAACATTTGGTTTGATGAATCACGCTTCAACATCTGGCAGTTCAACAGACGAATCTGGGTTTGGTGGATGCCAGGAGAAACCTACCTGCCCCAATGCATAGCACTGCCAACGGTAAAGTTTGGTGGAGGATGAATCATGTCTGGGGCTGTTTTACATGGTTCGGATTAGGCCCTTTTGGTCCAGTGAAGAGAAATCTTAACGCTACATCATACAATGACATTCTAGATGATTCTGTGCCTCCAACATTGTGGCAACAGTTTGGGGAAGGCCCTTTCCTGTTTCAGCATGACAATGCCCCCGTGCACAAAGCGAGATCCATACATAAAAGGTTTGTTGAGATCTATGTGGAAGAACTTGACTGGCCTGCACAGAGCACTGACCTCAACCCCATCAAACACCTTTGGGATGAATTGGAACGCCAACTGCGAGCCAGACCTAATCGCTCAACATCAGTGCCCAACCTCACTAATGCTCTTGTGGATGAATCGAAGCAAGTCCCCGCAGCAATGTTCCAACATCTAGTGGAAAGCCTTCCCAGAAGAGTAGAGGCTGTTACAGCAGCAAATTGGGACCAACTCCATAATAATGCCCATGATTTTGGAATAAGATGTTCGACGAGCAGGTGTCCATTTACCCTTGGTCATGTAGTGTACATGAGCTGTAAGGTGCCACTAAAAGATGGAATTGTGTTTTTTCAGCAGGCTTCACAATCTCACATATTCATCCAAGCTCTGAAATGTTACTGTCTGTGCCGTTGTTCTCCTTGAATCCCTCCCTCTCCTCGACCACTCACCCTCCAGCTGGCCTCATCCCCCTGCTCCTCAGCCCCGTTGTGAAGGTAAACCACATCAAAGAAGAAGTAGGGAGACAACAGCATGCTCTGCAGGATGAGACAAGGATAGTTAGTGTATCTGTTCAACTAATACCACAAACACTGAAAGAGCTATAGGTCTCACCACAGATATAAGACATGTGATACACAGCTGTACAAAATAGTATTCAGTGTAGTCAGAGCAGTAGACGTCTGATAAGGTGATGGACACAGTGGTGGTATAGTAGTAGTTAGCAGTAGACGTCTGATAAGGTGATGGACACAGTGGTGTTATAGTAGTAGAGTTAGCAGTAGACAGTAGTAGGTTGATAGTGTTGGTATAGTAGTGGTAGTATAGTAGTAGAGTTAACAGTAATAGGTTGATAGTGGTGGTATAGTGGTAGAGTTAACAGTAGACAGTAGTAGGTTGATAGTGGTGGTATAGTAGTAGAGTTAACAGTAGACAGTAGTAGAGTTAACAGTAGACAGTAGTAGGTTGATAGTGATGGTATAGTAGTAGAGTTAACAGTAGACAGTAGTAGAGTTAGCAGTAGACAGTAGTAGGTTGATAGTGTTGGTATAGTAGTGGTAGTATAGTAGTAGAGTTAACAGTAATAGGTTGATAGTGGTGGTATAGTGGTAGAGTTAACAGTAGACAGTAGTAGGTTGATAGTGGTGGTATAGTAGTAGAGTTAACAGTAGACAGTAGTAGAGTTAACAGTAGACAGTAGTAGGTTGATAGTGGTGGTATAGTAGTAGAGTTAACAGTAGACAGTAGTAGAGTTAACAGTAGACAGTAGCAGGTTGATAGTGTTGGTATAGTAGTAGAGTTAACAGTAGAAGGTTGATAGTGGTGGTATAGTAGTAGAGTTAACAGTAGACAGTAGTAGGTTGATAGTGGTGGTATAGTAGTAGAGTTAACAGTAGACAGTAGTAGGTTGATAGTGGTGGTATAGTAGTAGAGTTAACAGTAGACAGTAGTAGGTTGATAGTGGTGGTATAGTAGTAGAGTTAGCAGTAGTAGGTTGATAGTGTTGGTATAGTAGTAGAGTTAACAGTAGAAGGTTGATAGTGTTGGTATAGTAGTAGAGTTAACAGTAGACAGTAGCAGGTTGATAGTGGTGGTATAGTAGTAGAGTTAACAGTAGTAGGTTGATAGTGGTGGTATAGTAGTAGAGTTAACAGTAGTAGGTTGATAGTAGAGGTCGACCGATTATGATTTTTCAACACCAATACCGATTATTGGAGGACCAAAAAAGCCGATACCGATTAATCGGCCGATTACAAAAATTTTATTTGTACTAATGACAATTACAACAATACTGAATTAACACTTATTTTAACTTAATATAATACATAAATAAAATCAATTTATCCTCAAGTAAATAATGAAACATGTTCAATTTGGTTTAAATAATGCAAAAACAAAGTGTTGGAGAAGAAAGTAATGTGTGCCATGTAAGAAAGCTAACGTTTCAGTTCCTTGCTCAGAACATGAGAACATATGAAAGCTGGTGGTTCCTTTTAACATGAGTCTTCAATATTCCCAGGTAAGAAGTTTTAGGTTGTAGTTATTATAGGAATTATAGGATTATTTCCCTCTATACCATTTGTATTTCATTAACCTTTGACTATTGGATGTTCTTATAGGCAATTTAGTATTGCCAGTGTAACAGTATAGCTTCCTTCCCTCTCCTCGCTCCTACCTGCACTCGAACCAGCAACACAACGACAACAGCCACCACATCGAAGCAGCATTACCCATGCAGAGCAAGGGAAACAACCACCCCAAGGCTCAGAGAGAGTGACGTTTGAAACGCTATTAGCGCGCGCTAACTAGCCAGCCATTTCACTTCGGTCACACAAGCCTCATCTCGGGAGTTGATAGGTTTGAAGTCATAAACAGTGCAATGCTTGACGCACAACGAAGAGCAGCTGCCAAAACGCACGAACGTGCTGTTTGAATGAATGTTTACTTACACGCCTGCTTCTGCCTACCACCGCTTAGTCAGATACTTAAGATACTTGTATGCTCAGTCAGATTATATGCAACACAGGACACGCTAGATAATATCTAGTAATATCATCAACCATGTGTAGTTAACTAGTGATTATGATTGACGTTTTTTTATAAGATAAGTTTAATGCTAGCTAGCAACTTACCTTGGCTTACTGCATTCGCGTAACAGGCGAGTGCAACGAGAGAGAGGCAGGTCGAGAGAGAGGCAGGTCGTTATTGCGTTGACCTAGTTAACTGTAAGGATGCAAGATTGGATCCCCCGAGCTGACAAGGTGAATATCTGTCTTTCTGCCCCTGAACGAGGCAGTTAACCCACCGTTCCTAGGCCTTCATTGGAAATAAGAATGTGTTCTTAACTGACTTGCCTAGTTAAATAAAGATTAAATAAAGGTGTAAAAAAAATATATATTAAAGAAAAACAAAAAAAAAATTTAAAAAAATAAAATTCGGCAAATCGACGCACAAAAATACCGATTTCCGATTGTTATGAAAACTTGAAATCGGCCCTAATTAATCGGCCATTCCGATTAATCGGTCGACCTCTAGTTGATAGTGTTGGTATAGTAGTAGAGTTAACAGTAGAAGGTTGATAGTGGTGGTATAGTAGTGGAGTTCACAGTAGACAGTAGTAGAGTTAACAGTAGTAGGTTGATAGTGTTGGTATAGTAGTAGAGTTAACAGTAGACAGTAGTAGAGTTAACAGTAGACAGTAGTAGGTTGATAGTGGTGGTATAGTAGTAGAGTTAACAGTAGACAGTAGTAGGTTGATAGTGTTGGTATAGTAGTAGAGTTAACAGTAGACAGTAGTAGAGTTAGCAGTAGACAGTAGACAGTAGTAGGTTGATAGTGGTGGTATAGTAGTAGAGTTAACAGTAGACAGTAGTAAGTTGATAGTGGTGGTATAATAGTAGAGTTAGCAGTAGACAGTAGTAGGTTGATAGTGGTGGTATAGTAGTAGAGTTAACAGTAGACAGTAGTAGGTTGATAGTGTTGGTATAGTAGTAGAGTTAGCAGTAGACAGTAGTAGGTTGTTACAGTGGTGGTCCAGTATTGTCCCTTACATTGACAGCGTCTGAGGGGCTGAACTGCAGCTGTCCAGCGTGTCTACTGTAGATGAGGAGAGTCCTGACTACAAACGGAGGGGGGATGGTCTGGATGTTGTCCATGAGAGGAAGATCTATCTTCTGACGGCTACAAGGACAGCAGAGGATACAGGACAGCAGTTACGACCACAGCAGAGGATACAGCACAACAGTTACGACCACAGCAGAGGGTACAGGACAGCAGTTACAACCACATCAGACGATACAGGACAGCAGTTACGGCCACAGCAGAGGATACAGGACAGCAGTTACGACCACAGCAGAGGGTACAAAACAGCAGTTACAACCACAGCAGAGGATACAGCACAACAGTTACGACCACAGCAGAGGGTACAGGACAAATCAAAATCAAATCAAATTTTATTTGTCACATACACATGGTTAGCAGATGTTAATGCGAGTGTAGCGAAATGCTTGTGCTTCTAGTTCCGACAATGCAGTAATAACCAACAAGTAATCTAACTAACAATTCCAAAACTACTGTCTTATACACAGTGTAAGGGGATAAAGAATATGTACATAAGGATATATGAATGAGTGATGGTACAGAGCAGCATAGGCAAGATACAGTAGCTGATATCGAGTACAGTATATACATATGAGATGAGTATGTAAACAAAGTGGCATAGTTAAAGTGGCTAGTGATACATGTATTACATAAGGATGCAGTCAATGATATAGAGTACAGTATATACGTATGCATATGAGATGAATAATGTAGGGTAAGTAACATTATATAAGGTAGCATTGTTTATATATTTACATCATTTCCCATCAATTCCCATTATTAAAGTGGCTGGAGTTGAGTCAGTGTCATTGTCAGTGTGTTGGCAGCAGCCACTCAATGTTAGTGGTGGCTGTTTAACAGTCTGATGGCCTTGAGATAGAAGCTGTTTTTCAGTCTCTCGGTCCCAGCTTTGATGCACCTGTACTGACCTCGCCTTCTGGATGATAGCGGGGTGAACAGGCAGTGGCTCGGGTGGTTGATGTCCTTGATGATCTTTATGTCCTTCCTGTAACATCGGGTGGTGTAGGTGTCCTGGAGGGCAGGTAGTTTGCCCCGGTGATGCGTTGTGCAGACCTCACTACCCTCTGGAGAGCCTTACGGTTGAGGGCGGAGCAGTTGCCGTACCAGGCGGTGATACAGCCCGCCAGGATGCTCTCGATTGTGCATCTGTAGAAGTTTGTGAGTGCTTTTGGTGACAAGCCAAATTTCTTCAGCCTCCTGAGGTTGAAGAGGCGCTGCTGCGCCTTCTTCACGATGCTGTCTGTGTGAGTGGACCAATTCAGTTTGTCTGTGATGTGTATGCCGAGGAACTTAAAACTTGCTACCCTCTCCACTACTGTTCCATCGATGTGGATAGGGGGTGTTCCCTCTGCTGTTTCCTGAGGTCCACAATCATCTCCTTAGTTTTGTTGACGTTGAGTGTGAGGTTATTTTCCTGACACCACACTCCGAGGGCCCTCACCTCCTCCCTGTAGGCCGTCTCGTCGTTGTTGGTAATCAAGCCTACCACTGTTGTGTCGTCCGCAAACTTGATGATTGAGTTGGAGGCGTGCGTGGCCACGCAGTCATGGGTGAACAGGGAGTACAGGAGAGGGCTCAGAACGAACCCTTGTGGGGCCCCAGTGTTGAGGATCAGCGGGGAGGAGATGTTGTTGCCTACCTTCACCACCTGGGGGCGGCCCGTCAGGAAGTCCAGTACCCAGTTGCACAGGGCGGGGTCGAGACCCAGGGTCTCGAGCTTGATGACGAGCTTGGAGGGTACTATGGTGTTGAATGCCGAGCTGTAGTCGATGAACAGCATTCTCACATAGGTATTCCTCTTGTCCAGATGGGTTAGGGCAGTGTGCAGTGTGGTTGAGATTGCATCGTCTGTGGACCTATTTGGGCGGTAAGCAAATTGGAGTGGGTCTAGGGTGTCAGGTAGGGTGGAGGTGATATGGTCCTTGACTAGTCTCTCAAAGCACTTCATGATGACGGATGTGAGTGCTACGGGGCGGTAGTCGTTTAGCTCAGTTACCTTAGCTTTCTTGGGAACAGGAACAATGGTGGCCCTCTTGAAGCATGTGGGAACAGCAGACTGGTATAGGGATTGATTGAATATGTCCGTAAACACACCGGCCAGCTGGTCTGCGCATGCTCTGAGGGCGCGGCTGGGGATGCCGTCTGGGCTTGCTGCCTTGCGAGGGTTAACACGTTTAAATGTCTTACTCACCTCGGCTGCAGTGAAGGAGAGACCGCATGTTTTCATTGCAGGCCGTGTCAGTGGCACTGTATTGTCCTCAAAGCGGGCAAAAAAGTTATTTAGTCTGCCTGGGAGCAAGACATCCTGGTCCGTGACTGGGCTGGATTTCTTCCTGTAGTCCGTGATTGACTGTAGACCCTGCCACATGCCTCTTGTGTCTGAGCCGTTGAATTGAGATTCCACTTTGTCTCTGTACTGACGCTTAGCTTGTTTGATAGCCTTGCGGAGGGAATAGCTGCACTGTTTGTATTCGGTCATGTTACCAGACACCTTGCCCTGATTAAAAGCAGTGGTTTGCGCTTTCAGTTCCACACGAATGCTGCCATCAATCCACGGTTTCTGGTTAGGGAATGTTTTAATCGTTGCTATGGGAACGACATCTTCAACGCACGTTCTAATGAACTCCCACACCGAATCAGCGTATTCGTCAATATTGTTATCTGACGCAATACGAAACATCTCCCAGTCCACGTGATGGAAGCAGTCTTGGAGTGTGGAGTCAGCTTGGTCGGACCAGCGTTGGACAGACCTCAGCGTGGGAGCTTCTTGTTTTAGTTTCTGTCTGTAGGCAGGGATCAACAAAATGGAGTCGTGGTCAGCTTTTCCGAAAGGGGGCGGGGCAGGGCCTTATATGCGTCGCGGAAGTTAGAGTAACAATGATCCAGGGTCTTTCCACCCCTGGTTGCGCAATCGATATGCTGATAAAATTTAGGGAGCCTTGTTTTCAGATTAGCCTTGTTAAAATCCCCAGCTACAATGAATGCAGCCTCCGGATAAATCGTTTCCAGTTTGCAGAGAGTTAAATAAAGTTCGTTCAGAGCCATCGATGTGTCTGCTTGGGGGGGGATATATACGGCTGTGATTATAATCGAAGAGAATTCTCTTGGTAGATAATGCGGTCTACATTTGATTGTGAGGAATTCTAAATCAGGTGAACAGAAGGATTTGAGTTCCTGTATGTTTCTTTCATCACACCATGTCACGTTAGTCATAAGGCATATGCCCCCGGACAGCAGTTACAACCACGGCAGAGGATACAGCACAACAGTTACGACCACAGCAGAGGGTACAGGACAACAGTTACAACCACAGCAGACGATACAGGACAACCGTTAACGACCACAGCAGAAGGGAAAAGTAGAGAAGTGATTAAAGGAGGAAGTGATGTAACTTACATAACACTAAGAAGATCCTCTAGATCTGGTGAAGAATATTAAGGAGACAACAACTTCCAGGATGTTTAGCCCCAACAGTAATACAATACCACACTAGACTAGACTACAGGCTGAATGGCTTGTTGTTGTTGTGACAAAGGAAGGATACTGAAGGTTTCACACACGTTGGTGTCCAGGTCATAGAGACAGCTGCACAGCTCCCTGGGGTCAGAGGTGAAACCTGACAGCTAAGAGAGAGAGAGCAACACACACATGCATACGGAAATGATGGAATAGAATTAGACTCAAATTGCAAATACAGTACCATGTGATAACTGAGCATAATAATAACGGTTTGGTTGTGGCCTTCAGGAAAAATACATTTACTTAAAGTGACTGGGCCAACAACACTCACCCACAAGGCATCATCATTAACAACCACCAGGGCAAACTCATGGCGCTTGTCAATCTTGTGTTTTGTTCTCACAAACATCTCAATCATCTTCTGGGAAATATTGAGAGCGTTGGTCTTGGATCTGAAGGGAGAGGGGAAAGGATGCAGAACTTTGGACATAGTCAGAGAGTGGCCACTTCACGTGTCGTCAAGCAGATAAAAGATATGGGACGGCAGGTAGCCTAGTGGTCAAAGTGTTGGACTAGTAACCGACAAGTTGCTTGATTGAATCCCTGAGCTGACAAGGTACAAATCTGTCGTTCTGCCCCTGAACAAGGTAGTTAACCCACTGTTCCTAGGCCGTCATTGTAAATAAGAATTTGTTCTTAGCTGACTTGCCTAGTTAAATAAAGGTTAAATAAAAAATATGCCAACAAGACCAGAAGTAGAACTCACCCATTGAAGGACTCCAGTTTTTGTGATGACATCTCTTCAGAGAGATCCAAACAGATGATCTGTCATAATAAAACATATAGGATTACAATCTTAGAACAACACGGTCTGAGCCAATCCCTTTGCACGTCCTTACATCTAGCCTAAATCCCAGGAGTGAACTTCATCAGCCCAATATCTCTCGCAATGACATCCCTTTGATATCATTCCGTTTCTAGTCATCAACAATACAGGATCACGTACCACTTTCTCTGGACAGTTGACGCGGGGTGCTCGTAGCTGGAACTCTGCTGTGGGAGGGATGGGGGGCGTCAGAGGGGGAGGAGCCTGGGTGGGTTTGGGCCTGTCCTTGGCCACTGGCGTGGGGGTGGGCAGGCCTACTATGGCATTGACTGTAGCTGCCACTATAGGGGCTACAGTCTGGGCTGTGGTGGCAGAGACTGTGGTGGTGGTGGAGCTAAGAGGACTGTCGCTGGTCGAGGCCTCCCCCTCTCCCTCCACTCGGCTTCCCACTGCGGGCTGCGGGGTGCTGGGGTTGCTGTTGCCTAGGCTACCAGTGCTGCTGCGCCTGTCCTCTGCGCCCTCCGGGTTTGAGCGTGTTCTGGGCCGCAGCTCCACTGATCGCTCCTCTCCGTCTGCTGGGCCGGGCTGTGGGGTCTCCATGGATACTGGTTGCTGCAGGGATATATATTTCAGTTATTCATTTATTTTAAAGGTTATTTGATGGAAACAGATGAGCTTAAAATATGGACACAATGAATGACACGTGTGAAGCAGCTGTGTGGATTAGTGCTCTCCGGGATCCTTGAGACGTCCCTAAAGCCTAACCCCTACTCTAATCGTTTTAAATGTTGTTTTAAACCTCAATGGGGTGACTTCCCAAGGAACCTGTTTAGACATCAATCCGTGTGATACATTGGCTAGCCTGCTACTGGATTTGGTGCTGGGGGAGAGGCTGTCATTGTAAATAAGAATTTGTTCTTAACTGACTTGCCTAGTTAAATAAAGGTTATAAATAAAGGTTATAAATAAATAATATATATATATATATATATATATTTGGCCTGTATCCCTAGTGCGAGTTTCGGGAACCAGGGCGCATCCTCTAGTCTAGACGTCCACAACCCTTTCTCAGAAATCCTCTCGGCTGTCAGGGGGCCAAATTAATCCCTCCAGAAAATAAAATAAAAAGATACCAGGAGCAGGCAGTCAGTGAGGCAGCAGCCAGCCTCTCGACAGCAACAGTTAATCACATAGTTCACTTTTCACAAATAGTTCACTTTTCACTTCTCCGGACAGGGCAAAATGTGAGCCTAATATCAAAAACAGCGCGAGATTCTGCATATTGAACACAGGGGATGAAGATGAATCCATAGCTAGCAAACCAGCTAGCTAAATACTGGAACTAGCAATGTAGCAATGTAAATGAACACAAACAAGACACCGGCTCAGGCAGCTGGCTGGCTAGCTAACATTAGCAATCTCAGCATCGAAACTAAAGCATAGATATGCGTAAACATAGTTAGATTTAAAACGCCAACTTACATTTTTTTCCAGGAAATACCTCGGTTATACGTCTATAAAACGAAGAAAACGAATGAAATATAGTTCATATTTCGCTAACTATTTGTTGTGTACGGCCATCTTCCTGACCGGAAGAATGTCAATCAGGAATTCCGGCAGCGGGGAATTGAGGTTATTGTAGTCCAAATATGAAATGTCCTGTAAAATCATATAATACTGTATGTAATCAGATACATTGTTGCTAATATTATGTCAATGGGTCCACTTATTTTCAGCAAACAAGTAACTTCCCATTTATATGATGACACAATTCAAGTAAATAATGAAGCAACTTGAAGTTTATTAGTTCATATTTTTTATTTAACCAGGTAGGCCAGTTGAGAACAAGTTCTCATTTACAACTGCGACCTGGCCAAGATAAAGCAAAGCAGTGCGACACAAACAACTACACAGAGTTACACAATGTATAAACAAACGTACAGTCAATAACACAATAGAAAAATCTATATACAGTGTGTGCAAATGTAGTAAGATTAGGGAGGTACGGCAATAAATAGGCCATAGTGACGAAATAATTACAATTGAGCAATTAACCACGGGAGTGTTCATAAACATGAAGTGGACTTGGACGCGCATTAAGAAGGATTACCAACCATATCGTCACTCAAATGCTTATGCTTAGCTTCTGAAAGTGGGCATCTCAACTGAGATAAAAACACAGTACACAATCAGTGACAGACAGGAAGAGTTCCAATGCGAGGGAGAACAAGGGTTGGGTTGGGATCACTATCTGACTTTTTTTCCCCCCCATTTGCTACTAGATGCCAAAACGCCTCTAGATGCCAATCTACCGTATTGTGATATCCTGGAGCTGAGATGGAGCTGGAACAGACAGAGTGATGTCACTGAACTCCTAAAACTAAAATACCAATACACCAGAGGCTACACACAGATAGAGAGATACAGAAATAGATAAATAGAAAGAGAGAGAGAAATGGTGAGTGTTTGAAAGAGAGAGAGAGATGGGGGGGGCTCCCAGTCGAGCAGGGTAGGCAGCACACAGGCAGGCAGAAGTTTTACAACAGAGAGAAACGGAGGAACCATTGGAAGGTATAATTATACAAAACTACAGGCAACAGGATAGCAGTGTCTGGCTGCAGCAGCACCACAGAGGTTAGCTCAGTTCTCCAGTGTTTAATGGCAGTTAGTGGACAACAGATAGAAGCAGGAGAATCACAGTGAGCTTCTGACACATGGAAGCCATGGAGGTAAGTCTATCATGTCCTCTTTGTTAACTGAGGGGGGGGTTGTCAATTTGACTTTGTACCAAACCAAGCATAACACACGTTCAAAGGTGCTGACTGCTGGCATAAAAACATTTGAGGGGTAGCCTTCCTAACAGTCATATTAGAGTGTTTTTTCCTTTACCATCAAGGCTACGTGTACCTGTACAGTAACCCACATTTTGCAATGAACTCACACCATTGATGTCTTTCATTGGACACTTTGGTGTGTCAGATAATGCAGGCACCAGCTTATTTTTATTACTTTGAAGTCTGTCTGTGTATCTATCTGGTTGTGTGATTGTCTTTGAGAGCTTGAGTATGATCTGTGGTTCAAACTCTAACTTTCCACATCCTTCTGTCCACTGCTTACTGTGTGTTGTACAGGTACCACAGTCACTAATGTCCCTTATACGTTGATTAAAAGACAACTGTGTTTTAACAGTCCAAGTAGGTTGATTTGTACATTTTATACACTATCAGAATTAAGGCAAGAAGTTGAAAAAGAGTGAGGTTGTTTTCAGTTTGGCATGACTTATACGTGTTTTTTGGGCTACATATTTCTGAGCGGGAAGTGGTTTTGCAGGATGCTTCTGTTTCCTACACTTCCGCTTCTCAAAACAATGGTTGTCCAAAGAGAACAACAATAACCTCCATGTCATGAGCACAGCAGCTGTCAGTCATTTAATGGAGAGTTCTATGGAAGGGTCATATCAAATCCTTAGTGTTTGTTTACAGTAAAAAACAAAGGTCATATCAAATCCTTAGATCATTGAATTGACTCAGGTCCAATATATTTTATGAAACAAAATGTTGTCAGAAAAAATGTCCATTATTTCCACACAGGAGTTCAAACGAGGGAGATCTGATACTCTGGACATACAGTCAGAGGGTGAGGAGATGACCCCGGTTACCCTGGTAACCACAATGACCCCTGACACCGAGGTGAACTCTGAGCCTTCCCAGGCAGAGCTGGCTCAGTGTGAGGCGGAGGTCGGAACTCTACTCAGCATCATTGCTGAACTCAACAGGAAAATGGGCGCATTACAAGCACCAAGGTGTGTGTTAGAGAAAGAGAGAGAGAACATTCTTCATGGAGCTGTAAAATATCACTAGACTTGCCCTGAGCTGCTGGTTCATAGAAAGATGTACGTCTTTCCTCTTCAGTGATCCAGATGACCTTAAACCACAGGAGCCAGTCATCCTCCCTCCGGCTCCAGCCTCCCTGTCCAGCCCCCCTCCATCCCTCTGCAACCCAGAGAAACACACTGGCACCGCATCTAAAGCCCCAGTAACCAACAGAGGTTGGCATAGGCTCCATGGCATGACTTCACAATTCACAATACCCACACATCCATCTCTCTCTCTGTGTGTGTGCTGTGCTTTGTGGCAATGAACAGAAAGGGATGATGGTTGTAGTTCTGGCTACTGTGCCAGACCAAACATAATCTATTTGTGTGTCCAAAGAAAAGAACAGCCTCTATCATTTGGGAGGTTTTCATTTTCTTGGTAATACGCCTGTTTTTGTTTCTTGGTCATGATCTTCTGAATGCTCGTTTAGATACAGTAGAAAGCGTTCATTCTTGTTTCAGTTTACCCATATTCTAACTTCATCCCCAGGCTCAGTTTACCCATATCATAACCTCTTCCCCAGACTCAGTTTACCCATATCCTAACCTCATCCCCAGGCTCAGTTTACCCATATCATAACCTCATCCCCAGGCTCAGTTTACCCATATCATAACCTCATCCCCAGGCTCAGTTTACCCATATCACAACCTCATCCCCAGGCTCTGTTTACCCATATCCTAACATCATCCCCAGGCTCAGTTTACCCATATCCTAACCTCATCCCCAGGCTCTGTTTACCCATATCCTAACCTCATCCCCAGGCTCAGTTTACCCATATCCTAACCTCATCCCCAGGCTCAGTTTACCCATATCCTAACCTCATCCCCAGGCTCAGTCTACCCATATCCTAACCTCATCCCCAGGCTCAGTTTACCCATATCCTAACCTCATCCCCAGGCTCAATTGTTTGCTACTGCAGAGCTGCCTGGGGACGGGATTACCAATATCCAAATGTTAGCAGTTGACTACAAAGAGTAGACAATCAGTACGTTAACCACATCCTTTCACAACATTTATAATGAATAGAATATATAGACTTTCTTAACGGTGTACAGATCTTTAGTGATGACCGTAATAGCGTGTCTGCTCTGTGTTGTCCTGCAGAGGGTAGTGGTGAAGTATGGTCAGAACTCCAGGGAGTCATGTCTGTTCTGGAGGGTTCCATTAACACCAGGAGGGCCTGGGCTGCCTCTCACACTGCCTGTGGGCAGGACGGACAGATGGAACACCTCACAGCCGCCAGGGACAGCTGGGTACAAGTCACACAGGTGAGACACGGTCACAATGTCAGGTGACAAGGAATGATGTGACATCATTTTTTATTACCATGTAACAAGCTAGTTGGAATAACTCTTTATCAATGTGAACTATATTTAAACTTGTAACTTTATTTTTTACACACTAACAGGATATTTTCGAAACACAGGCTACAGTGCAGTAACTACCAGTTGAGTGACCTATGTAGGCTAATTACCACGTGGGCCTCAAAACCTAATTACCCTGGAATCATGCCTAACTAATTAAGTTATGTGTGACCTCAAACCTCTCCCCAGGTCTTAGAGGAGATGGAGAGAGAGTTTGGGATCTCGTACCCGTCTGGTCTGCCCCCCGAGGAGCGTCAGCAATACCAGAAGGACATCCTGGCACTTCACCAGCGGAACTGTGACCTGCGCAGCAGCCTACAAAGCAGACAGGAAGAACTAGAGGGGGCAAAGGTCACGGTGGGAGACATAGAGGTTGAGAGGAACAGTCTACATGAGAGGGTAGGTGGAAGTGCAACAGGCTACATCTCAATAATCCTAGATCTAAAAGGATTTGTGTAATCAGTTTGGTGAAAACTCCACAAACTAGCCAATCAGAGCTAGGGAGAGCTATGACCATACAGTTTACTGTGTCTTTCTGATCTAGCATCATAATGCTTTGGCTGAAACCACAATGGTCAAACTATGTCTGTCTGCTGGCGAATGGCTAAACTCTCTTTGTCTATGGGTCTGGTGCCAGTTACTGGGCCTCCATAAGGCGTGGCGATCAGGCAGCCTCTCTCCTCCCTACAGCTCCTCAGGGAGCTCCAGTGGTGTGGTTCTGAGTCCTGGCTGGGCCTCCCCTGGTTCCCCTGGTTCCCCTTCATTCCTTGGCTCTCCTCCCTTCCCCGGGTCACCTCTGTTCCTCAGAAGACCCATCGCCATGGGGATCTTCCCGGCCCTCTCTACTGGGGGGGACATATCCTCCTCGGCCTCTCCATCACCCTCCCCCTGGCCTGGGAGTGTCCCACAAGGCAGCCCCTGTCGTAGCCCCAGCCCCAGCATCAGCCTGGAGGGTGAGACAGACAGACTACAGAGGTACGTACAACTGAGAGGGTTAAATGACAGATTTACAACATGGAATAGATCCCAGATCTGCTGGTGTGGGTCAATGTTTCCCAGGTGGTGTGTTGTGTCGTGTGTTGTGTGTTGTTGTGTGTTGTTGTGTGGTGTGTTGTTGTGTGTTGTTGTGTGGTGTGTGTTGTGTGTCGTGGCCTTGACCTCCCTCGTTAACCACCACAGGTGTATAGAAAGGCTGAAGGCCCGGAACGAGCGTCTGACTGCAGCTCTGGACAAGAGAAAGGGAGAGTCTGAGCTGATCAGTATGACGCTCAGCAGACACGAAGCTGACAGCACAGCCCTGCAGATGGCTCTCCAATACTGGTACAGACACACACATGGCTATATACAGGAAGTAGAAAATAACATGACTATATACAGGGAGTAGAAAATAACATGGCTATATACAGAAAGTAGAAAATAACATGGCTATATACAGAAAGTAGAAAATAACATGGCTATATACAGAAAGTAGAAAATAACATGGCTATATACAGGAAGTAGAACATAACATGGCTATATACAGGAAGTAGAAATTAACATGGCTATACACAGGAAGTAGAAAATAACATGGCTATATACAGGAAGTAGAACATAACATGCCTATATACAGGAAGTAGAAAAATCGAGTCCATGTGAAGGGGGAGGGGAGGTAATTGAGGTAGCTATGTACATGACTAGGCAACAAGATAGATAATAAACAGTAGCAGCAGTGTATGTGGTGAGGGCGAAAGTGTGTGTGAGTCAGTATACATGTGTACGTGTACGTGTTAAGTGTGTGCATGCGTTTGTAGTCAGTATGTGTGTGTTGAGGTGCCAGTGTAAGTATGTGTCAGTGTGTGGGTAGAGTCCAGTGTGTATCAGTGTGTGGGTAGAGTCCAGTGTGTATCAGTGTGTGGGTAGAGTCCAGTGTGTGTCAGTGTGTGGGTAGAGTCCAGTGTGTGTCAGTGTGTGGGTAGAGTCCAGTGTGTGGGTAGAGTCCAGTGTGTGTCAGTGTGTGGGTAGAGTCCAGTGTGTATCAGTGTGTGGGTAGAGTCCAGTGTGTGTCAGTGTGTGGGTAGAGTCCAGTGTGTGGGTAGAGTCCAGTGTGTGTCAGTGTGTGGGTAGGTCCAGTGTGTGGGTAGAGTCCAGTGTGTGTCAGTGTGTGGGTAGAGTCCAGTGTGTATCAGTGTGTGGGTAGAGTCCAGTGTGTGTCAGTGTGTGGGTAGAGTCCAGTGTGTGTCAGTGTGTGGGTAGAGTCCAGTATGTGTCAGTGTGTGGGTAGAGTCCAGTGTGTGTCAGTGTGTGGGTAGAGTCCAGTGTGTGGGTAGAGTCCAGTGTGTGTCAGTGTGTGGGTAGAGTCCAGTGTGTGTCAGTGTGTGGGTAGAGTCCAGTGTGTGGGTAGAGTCCAGTGTGTGTCAGTGTGTGGGTAGAGTCCAGTGTGTGGGTAGAGTCCAGTGTGTGTCAGTGTGTGGGTAGAGTCCAGTGTGTGGGTAGAGTCCAGTGTGTGTCAGTGTGTGGGTAGAGTCCAGTGTGTGGGTAGAGTCCAGTATGTGTCAGTGTGTGGGTAGAGTCCAGTGTGTGTCAGTGTGTGGGTAGAGTCCAGTGTGTGTCAGTGTGTGGGTAGAGTCCAGTGTGTGTCAGTGTGTGGGTAGAGTCCAGTGTGTGTCAGTGTGTGGGTAGAGTCCAGTGTGTGTCAGTGTGTGGGTAGAGTCCAGTGTGTGGGTAGAGTCCAGTGTGTGGTGTGTGGGTAGAGTCCAGTGTGTGTCAGTGTGTGGGTAGAGGCCAGTATGTGTCAGTGTGTGGGTAGAGTCCAGTATGTGTCAGTGTGTGGGTAGAGTCCAGTGTGTGTCAGTGTGTGGGTAGAGTGCAGTGTGTGGGTAGAGTCCAGTGTGTGTCAGTGTGTGTGTCGAGTCCAGTCTGTGTCAGTGTGTGGGTAGAGGCCAGTATGTGTCAGTGTGTGGGTAGAGTCCAGTATGTGTCAGTGTGTGGGTAGAGTCCAGTGTGTGTCAGTGTGTGGGTAGAGTGCAGTGTGTGGGTAGAGTCCAGTGTGTGTCAGTGTGTGTGTCGAGTCCAGTCTGTGTCAGTGTGTGGGTCGAGTCCAGTGTGTGTCAGTGTGTGACACCGCCTGGTATATAGATCCTGGATGGCAGGGAGCTCGGCCCCAGTGATGGGCGGGGCCGTAACCTCTGTAGCGCCTTGCAGTTGTCCTACCAAGTGGGTATGCAGCTAGTCAAGATGTTCTCATTGATGCAGCTGTCTATGTGTTTGAGGATGTGAGGGCCCATGTCAAATCTTTTCAGCCTCCCGAGGGGAACGAGGCGTTGTCGTGCCCTCTTCACAACTGTGTGGGCATTGTTCATTTCTCAGTGATGTGGACACCGAGGAATCTGTAAGACCCGCTCCACCACAGCACCATCGATGTGGACGAGGAGCGTGCTCGCCCCTACGTTTCCTGTAGTCCACGATCAGCTCCTTTGTCTTGCTGACGTTGAGGGAGAGGTTGTTGTACTGACACCACACTGCCAGGTCTCTGACCTCCTCCCTGTAGGCTGCCTCTTCGTCATCGGTGATCAGTCCTACCGCCGGTCGTGTCATCAGCGAACTTGATGATGGTGTTTGGAGTCAGTCGTACGCTACGTCGTAGCACTTAATCTCGTCCGACCGACGGGCTCTTTCTCTATCGAACATGAATATGTGGTAGCAATTGAGCCTGGGGATGAAGTCATGTAACCCTGTAACCTACACGTGTGTTAAATGTACAAACATTCCGTGATGACACCTGTTTCTCTATGACCATGTGCTCTGAGAGTGTTGTCCTGCTGCTGTATATGAAATGTTTTCCCTGTTTGATCGACAGCGAGGAGTGCGAGGAGGCCTACAGTGAGTTACTGTCTGTGTACGAGGGCAGGAGACAGCAGGTCATACCACACTGGAGACACATAGCAGGTGGCTAAATCACACACACACACGCCTCAACTACTCTTTATGGAAAAGACACAAACACATTTGCAGTTTGCACACACACCCACACCCACACCCACACACACACACACACACACACACACACATACACACACACACACTCATAACAGTTAATTCCTCTTCCCAGGCCCGGTCATGGAGAGTCAGCAGCCCAACAGTCCCAGGCCGTCCCTTAGGAGTCTAAGAACTGAGGAGTTGTCAACCTCCTTCTCAACACCAGGGGGTGCTGTTGAGACAGAAACACACATCCAGACCAGGTTCCATCTCTATTATACAGCCAGGTCTGTCTGTGGCAGATCAAATAGCATCTTCTGACTATAATAGAAAAACTGTTTTGTCCACATCTCCCTTTGGCTTCATGCAATAACATTGACAAACACTTAAAACTGAAACAACATCAAAACATTGTCTGATAAAACACAGCCTACTTTCACCACAGGGGGTCCGAGGTAGAGGGGTGCGAGGCGGACATTCGGGAGCGTATCGAGCGGTTGAAGCAGGACAGGGCAGCAGTGTGTGTCCCTAAGCCAGGGCCTGGGGGAGAGGGGAATCTTAGCCCAGATACAGGCACCCTGGCTGGGCTCAGAGGGACCCGTGGAGGACAAGGGGCCCAGGACACCTCCAACCCCCAGAGCACCAAGAGAGAGAAGGCTGTTCTGCTCTATGACCTGGTCACTGTCAGGGTGGGTGATATATATTGTACTATATACTCTACTGTACTGTTTCGGCTTTACATTCAATTCATTAAATATTAATCTGAATACTAGAATTATGGACATACTATTTCTGTAGTAAATTTCAACAGTATAACAATAACTTTGATTATCCAACAGTATAACAATAACTTTGATAGATACATGTCTGTGTATAGTTTTGACCAAAGAGAGAAACAATGACTGTCTTTTTTGTTTTACAATAAGCAACTACACAGAGATGAAGATATCAACATAATAATCATAGTGTAATGAGCATAGCCCAGAACCATGGTGAGGAATCAGAATAATCATAGTGTAATGAGCATAGCCCAGAACCATGGTGAGGAATCAGAATAATCATAGTGTAATGAGCATAGCCCAGAACCATGGTGAGGAATCAGAATAATCATAGTGTAATGAGCATAGCCCAGAACCATGGTGAGGAATCAGAATAATCATAGTGTAATGAGCATAGCCCAGAACCATGGTGAGGAATCAGAATAATCATAGTGTAATGAGCATAGCCCAGAACCATGGTGAGGAATCAGAATAATCATAGTGTAATGAGCATAGCCCAGAACCATGGTGAGGAATCAGAATAATCATAGTGTAATGAGCATAGCCACGAACCATGGTGAGGAATCAGAATAATCATAGTGTAATGAGCGTAGCCCAGAACGATGGTGAGGAATCAGAATAATCATAGTGTAATGAGCATAGCCCAGAACCATGGTGTGGAATCAGAATAATCATAGTGTAATGAGCATAGCCCAGAAACATGGTGAGGAATCAGAATAATCATAGTGTAATGAGCATAGCCCAGAACCATGGTGTGGAATCAGAATAATCATAGTGTAATGAGCATAGCCCAGAACCATGGTGAGGAATCAGAATAATCATAGTGTAATGAGCATAGCCCAGAACCATGGTGTGGAATCAGAATAATCATAGTGTAATGAGCATAGCCCAGAACCATGGTGAGGAATCAGAATAATCAGTGTAATGAGCATAGCCCAGAACCATGGTGAGGAATCAGAATAATCATAGTGTAATGAGCATAGCCCAGAACCATGGTGAGGAATCAGAATAATCATAGTGTAATGAGCATAGCCCAGAACCATGGTGAGGAATCAGAATAATCATAGTGTAATGAGCATAGCCCAGAACCATGGTGAGGAATCAGAATAATCATAGTGTAATGAGCATAGCCCAGAACCATGGTGAGGAATCAGAATAATCATAGTGTAATGAGCATAGCCACGAACCATGGTGAGGAATCAGAATAATCATAGTGTAATGAGCGTAGCCCAGAACCATGGTGAGGAATCAGAATAATCATAGTGTAATGAGCATAGCCCAGAACCATGGTGTGGAATCAGAATAATCATAGTGTAATGAGCATAGCCCAGAACCATGGTGAGGAATCAGAATAATCATAGTGTAATGAGCATAGCCCAGAACCATTGTGTGGAATCAGAATAATCATAGTGTAATGAGCATAGCCCAGAACCATGGTGAGGAATCAGAATAATCATAGTGTAATGAGCATAGCCCAGAACCATGGTGAGGAATCAGAATAATCATAGTGTAATGAGCATAGCCCAGAACCATGGTGAGGAATCAGAATAATCATAGTGTAATGAGCAAAGCCCAGAACCATGGTGAGGAATCAGAATAATCATAGTGTAATGAGCATAGCCCAGAACCATGGTGAGGAATCAGAATAATCAGTGTAATGAGCATAGCCCAGAACCATGGTGAGGAATCAGAATAATCAGTGTAATGAGCATAGCCCAGAACCATTGTGAGGAATCAGAATAATCATAGTGTAATGAGCATAGCCCAGAACCATGGTGAGGAATCAGAATAATCATAGTGTAATGAGCAAAGCCCAGAACCATGGTGAGGAATCAAAATAATCATAGTGTAATGAGCATAGCCCAGAACAATGGTGAGGAATCAGAATAATCAGTGTAATGAGCATAGCCCAGAACCATGGTGAGGAATCAGAATAATCATAGTGTAATGAGCATAGCCCAGAACCATGGTGAGGAATCAGAATAATCATAGTGTAATGAGCATAGCCCAGAACCATGGTGAGGAATCAGAATAATCATAGTGTAATGAGCATAGCCCAGAACCATGGTGAGGAATCAGAATAATCATAGTGTAATGAGCATAGCCCAGAACCATGGTGTGGAATCAGAATAATCATAGTGTAATGAGCATAGCCCAGAACCATGGTGAGGAATCAGAATAATCATAGTGTAATGAGCATAGCCCAGAACCATGGTGTGGAATCAGAATAATCATAGTGTAATGAGCATAGCCCAGAACCATGGTGAGGAATCAGAATAATCATAGTGTAATGAGCATAGCCCAGAACCATGGTGTGGAATCAGAATAATCATAGTGTAATGAGCATAGCCCAGAACCATGGTGAGGAATCAGAATAATCATAGTGTAATGAGCATAGCCCAGAACCATGGTGAGGAATCAGAATAATCATAGTGTAATGAGCATAGCCCAGAACCATGGTGAGGAATCAGAATAATCATAGTGTAATGAGCATAGCCCAGAACCATGGTGAGGAATCAGAATAATCATAGTGTAATGAGCATAGCCCAGAACCATGGTGAGGAATCAGAATAATCATAGTGTAATGAGCATAGCCCAGAACCATGGTGTGGAATCAGAATAATCATAGTGTAATGAGCATAGCCCAGAACCATGGTGAGGAATCAGAATAATCATAGTGTAATGAGCATAGCCCAGAACCATGGTGTGGAATCAGAATAATCATAGTGTAATGAGCATAGCCCAGAACCATGGTGAGGAATCAGAATAATCATAGTGTAATGAGAACCATAGCCCAGAACCATGGTGAGGAATCAGAATAATCATAGTGTAATGAGCATAGCCCAGAACCATGGTGAGGAATCAGAATAATCATAGTGTAATGAGCATAGCCCAGAACCATGGTGAGGAATCAGAATAATCATAGTGTAATGAGCATAGCCCAGAACCATGGTGAGGAATCAGAATAATCATAGTGTAATGAGCATAGCCCAGAACCATGGTGAGGAATCAGAATAATCATAGTGTAATGAGCATAGCCCAGAACCATGGTGAGGAATCAGAATAATCATAGTGTAATGAGCATAGCCCAGAACCATGGTGAGGAATCAGAATAATCATAGTGTAATGAGCATAGCCCAGAACCATGGTGAGGAATCAGAATAATCATAGTGTAATGAGCATAGCCCAGAACCATGGTGAGGAATCAGAATAATCATAGTGTAATGAGCATAGCCCAGAACCATGGTGAGGAATCAGAATAATCATAGTGTAATGAGCATAGCCCAGAACCATGGTGAGGAATCAGAATAATCATAGTGTAATGAGCATAGCCCAGAACCATGGTGAGGAATCAGAATAATCATAGTGTAATGAGCATAGCCCAGAACCATGGTGAGGAATCAGAATAATCATAGTGTAATGAGCATAGCCCAGAACCATGGTGAGGAATCAGAATAATCATAGTGTAATGAGCATAGCCCAGAACCATGGTGAGGAATCAGAATAATCATAGTGTAATGAGCATAGCCCAGAACCATGGTGAGGAATCAGAATAATCATAGTGTAATGAGCATAGCCCCAGAACCATGGTGAGGAATCCAGAATAAATCATAGTGTAATGAGCATAGCCCAGAACCATGGTGAGGAATCAGAATAATCATAGTGTAATGAGCATAGCCCAGAACCATGGTGAGGAATCAGAATAATCATAGTGTAATGAGCATAGCCCAGAACCATGGTGAGGAATCAGGAATCAGAATAATCATAATCATAGTGTAATGAGCATAGCCCAGAACCATGGTGAGGAATCAGAATAATCATAGTGTAATGAGCATAGCCCAGAACCATGGTGAGGAATCAGAATAATCATAGTGTAATGAGCATAGCCCAGAAC
Organism: Oncorhynchus tshawytscha; assembly: GCF_018296145.1. Lineage (NCBI taxonomy): Eukaryota > Metazoa > Chordata > Actinopteri > Salmoniformes > Salmonidae > Oncorhynchus > Oncorhynchus tshawytscha. Next base: position 81,489,758 of record NC_056433.1, read on the forward strand.
CATGGTGAGGAATCAGAATAATCATAGTGTAATGAGCATAGCCCAGAACCATGGTGAGGAATCAGAATAATCATAGTGTAATGAGCATAGCCCAGAACCATGGTGAGGAATCAGAATAATCATAGTGTAATGAGCATAGCCCAGAACCATGGTGAGGAATCAGAATAATCATAGTGTAATGAGCATAGCCCAGAACCATGGTGAGGAATCAGAATAATCATAGTGTAATGAGCATAGCCCAGAACCATGGTGAGGAATCAGAATAATCATAGTGTAATGAGCATAGCCCAGAACCATGGTGAGGAATCAGAATAATCATAGTGTAATGAGCATGAGCATAGCCCAGAACCATGGTGAGGAATCAGAATAATCATAGTGTAATGAGCATAGCCCAGAACCATGGTGAGGAATCAGAATAATCATAGTGTAATGAGCATAGCCCAGAACCATGGTGAGGAATCAGAATAATCATAATGTAAATGAGCATAGCCCAGAACCATGGTGAGGAATCAGAATAATCATAGTGTAATGAGCATAGCCCAGAACCATGGTGAGGAATCAGAATAATCATAGTGTAATGAGCATAGCCCAGAACCATGGTGAGGAATCAGAATAATCATAGTGTAATGAGCATAGCCCAGAACCATGGTGAGGAATCAGAATAATCATAGTGTAATGAGCATAGCCCAGAACCATGGTGAGGAATCAGAATAATCATAGTGTAATGAGCATAGCCCAGAACCATGGTGAGGAATCAGAATAATCATAGTGTAATGAGCATAGCCCAGAACCATGGTGAGGAATCAGAATAATCATAGTGTAATGAGCATAGCCCAGAACCATGGTGAGGAATCAGAATAATCATAGTGTAATGAGCATAGCCCAGAACCATGGTGAGGAATCAGAATAATCATAGTGTAATGAGCATAGCCCAGAACCATGGTGAGGAATCAGAATAATCATAGTGTAATGAGCATAGCCCAGAACCATGGTGAGGAATCAGAATAATCATAGTGTAATGAGCATAGCCCAGAACCATGGTGAGGAATCAGAATAATCATAGTGTAATGAGCATAGCCCAGAACCATGGTGAGGAATCAGAATAATCATAGTGTAATGAGCATAGCCCAGAACCATGGTGAGGAATCAGAATAATCATAGTGTAATGAGCATAGCCCAGAACCATGGTGAGGAATCAGAATAATCATAGTGTAATGAGCATAGCCCAGAACCATGGTGAGGAATCAGAATAATCATAGTGTAATGAGCATAGCCCAGAACCATGGTGAGGAATCAGAATAATCATAGTGTAATGAGCAGAATAATCATAGCCCAGAACCATGGTGGAATAATCATAGAATCAGAATAATCATAGTGTAATGAGCATGCCCAGGAATCAGAATAATCATAGTGTAATGAGCATAGCCCAGAACCATGGTGAGGAATCAGAATAATCATAGTGTAATGAGCATAGCCCAGAACCATGGTGAGGAATCAGAATAATCATAGTGTAATGAGCATAGCCCAGAACCATGGTGAGGAATCAGAATAATCATAGTGTAATGAGCATAGCCCAGAACCATGGTGAGGAATCAGAATAATCATAGTGTAATGAGCATAGCCCAGAACCATGGTGAGGAATCAGAATAATCATAGTGTAATGAGCATAGCCCAGAACCATGGTGAGGAATCAGAATAATCATAGTGTAATGAGCATAGCCCAGAACCATGGTGAGGAATCAGAATAATCATAGTGTAATGAGCATAGCCCAGAACCATGGTGAGGAATCAGAATAATCATAGTGTAATGAGCATAGCCCAGAACCATGGTGAGGAATCAGAATAATCATAGTGTAATGAGCATAGCCCAGAACCATGGTGTGGAATCAGAATAATCATAGTGTAATGAGCATAGCCCAGAACCATGGTGAGGAATCAGAATAATCATAGTGTAATGAGCATAGCCCAGAACCATGGTGAGGAATCAGAATAATCAATAATCATAGTGTAATGAGCATAGCCCAGAACCATGGTGAGGAATCAGAATAATCATAGTGTAATGAGCATAGCCCAGAACCATGGTGAGGAATCAGAATAATCATAGTGTAATGAGCATAGCCCAGAACCATGGTGAGGAATCAGAATAATCATAGTGTAATGAGCATAGCCCAGAACCATGGTGAGGAATCAGAATAATCATAGTGTAATGAGCATAGCCCAGAACCATGGTGAGGAATCAGAATAATCATAGTGTAATGAGCATAGCCCAGAACCATGGTGAGGAATCAGAATAATCATAGTGTAATGAGCATAGCCCAGAACCATGGTGAGGAATCAGAATAATCATAGTGTAATGAGCATAGCCCAGAACCATGGTGAGGAATCAGAATAATCATAGTGTAATGAGCATAGCCCAGAACCATGGTGAGGAATCAGAATAATCATAGTGTAATGAGCATAGCCCAGAACCATGGTGAGGAATCAGAATAATCATAGTGTAATGAGCATAGCCCAGAACCATGGTGAGGAATCAGAATAATCATAGTGTAATGAGCATAGCCCAGAACCATGGTGAGGAATCAGAATAATCATAGTGTAATGAGCATAGCCCAGAACCATGGTGAGGAATCAGAATAATCATAGTGTAATGAGCATAGCCCAGAACCATGGTGAGGAATCAGAATAATCATAGTGTAATGAGCATAGCCCAGAACCATGGTGAGGAATCAGAATAATCATAGTGTAATGAGCATAGCCCAGAACCATGGTGTGGAATCAGAATAATCATAGTGTAATGAGCATAGCCCAGAACCATGGTGAGGAATCAGAATAATCATAGTGTAATGAGCATAGCCCAGAACCATGGTGAGGAATCAGAATAATCATAGTGTAATGAATAAGCATAGCCCAGAACCATGGTGAGGAATCAGAATAATCATAGTGTAATGAGCATAGCCCAGAACCATGGTGTGGAATCAGAATAATCATAGTGTAATGAGCATAGCCCAGAACCATGGTGAGGAATCAGAATAATCATAGTGTAATGAGCATAGCCCAGAACCATGGTGAGGAATCAGAATAATCATAGTGTAATGAGCATAGCCCAGAACCATGGTGAGGAATCAGAATAATCATAGTGTAATGAGCATAGCCCAGAACCATGGTGAGGAATCAGAATAATCATAGTGTAATGAGCATAGCCCAGAACCATGGTGAGGAATCAGAATAATCATAGTGTAATGAGCATAGCCCAGAACCATGGTGAGGAATCAGAATAATCATAGTGTAATGAGCATAAGCCCAGAACCATGGTGAGGAATCAGAATAATCATAGTGTAATGAGCATAGCCCAGAACCATGGTGAGGAATCAGAATAATCAGTGTAATGAGCATAGCCCAGAACCATGGTGTAATGAGCATAGCCCAGAACCATGGTGAGGAATCAGAATAATCATAGTGTAATGAGCATAGCCCAGAACCATGGTGAGGAATCAGAATAATCATAGTGTAATGAGCATAGCCCAGAACCATGGTGAGGAATCAGAATAATCATAGTGTAATGAGCATAGCCCAGAACCATGGTGAGGAATCAGAATAATCATAGTGTAATGAGCATAGCCCAGAACCATGGTGAGGAATCAGAATAATCATAGTGTAATGAGCATAGCCCAGAACCATGGTGAGGAATCAGAATAATCATAGTGTAAATGAGCATAGTGTAATGAGCATAGCCCAGAACCATGGTGAGGAATCAGAATAATCATAGTGTAATGAGCATAGCCCAGAACCATGGTGAGGAATCAGAATAATCATAGTGTAATGAGCATAGCCCAGAACCATGGTGAGGAATCAGAATAATCATAGTGTAATGAGCATAGCCCAGAACCATGGTGAGGAATCAGAATAATCATAGTGTAATGAGAACCATAGCCCAGAATAATCATAGTGTAATGAGCATGGTGTGGAATCAGAATAATCATAGTGTAATGAGCATAGCCCAGAACCATGGTGTGGAATCAGAATAATCATAGTGTAATGAGCATAGCCCAGAACCATGGTGTGGAATCAGAATAATCATAGTGTAATGAGCATAGCCCAGAACCATGGTGTGGAATCAGAATAATCATAGTGTAATGAGCATAGCCCAGAACCATGGTGAGGAATCAGAATAATCATAGTGTAATGAGCATAGCCCAGAACCATGGTGAGGAATCAGAATAATCATGTGTGTAATGAGCATAGCCCAGAACCATGGTGAGGAATCAGAATAATCATAGTGTAATGAGCATAGCCCAGAACCATGGTGAGGAATCAGAATAATCATAGTGTAATGAGCATAGCCCAGAACCATGGTGAGGAATCAGAATAATCATAGTGTAATGAGCATAGCCCAGAACCATGGTGAGGAATCAGAATAATCATAGTGTAATGAGCATAGCCCAGAACCATGGTGAGGAATCAGAATAATCATAGTGTAATGAGCATAGCCCAGAACCATGGTGAGGAATCAGAATAATCATAGTGTAATGTAAACCATGAGCATAGCCCAGAACCATGGTGAGGAATCAGAATAATCATAGTGTAATGAGCATAGCCCAGAACCATGGTGAGGAATCAGAATAATCATAGTGTAATGAGCATAGCCCAGAACCATGGTGAGGAATCAGAATAATCATAGTGTAATGAGCATAGCCCAGAACCATGGTGAGGAATCAGAATAATCATAGTGTAATGAGCATAGCCCAGAACCATGGTGAGGAATCAGAATAATCATAGTGTAATGAGCATAGCCCAGAACCATGGTGAGGAATCAGAATAATCATAGTGTAATGAGCATAGCCCAGAACCATGGTGAGGAATCAGAATAATCATAGTGTAATGAGCATAGCCCAGAACCATGGTGAGGAATCAGAATAATCATAGTGTAATGAGCATAGCCCAGAACCATGGTGAGGAATCAGAATAATCATAGTGTAATGAGCATAGCCCAGAACCATGGTGAGGAATCAGAATAATCATAGTGTAATGAGCATAGCCCAGAACCATGGTGAGGAATCAGAATAATCATAGTGTAATGAGCATAGCCCAGAACCATGGTGTGGAATCAGAATAATCATAGTGTAATGACCATAGCCCAGAACCATGGTGAGTAATCAGAATAATCATAGTGTAATGAGCATAGCCCAGAACCATAGTGAGGAATCAGAATAATCATAGTGTAATGAGCATAGCCCAGAACCATGGTGAGGAATCAGAATAATCATAGTGTAATGAGCATAGCCCAGAACCATGGTGAGGAATCAGAATAATCATAGTGTAATGATTATAGCCCAGAACCATGGTGAGGAATCAGAATAATCATAGTGTAATGAGCATAGCCCAGAACCATGGTGAGGAATCAGAATAATCATAGTGTAATGAGCATAGCCCAGAACCATGGTGAGGAATCAGAATAATCATAGTGTAAATGAATAATCATAGTGTAGAACCATGGTGTGGAATCAGAATAATCATAGTGTAATGAGCATAGCCCAGAACCATGGTGAGGAATCAGAATAATCATAGTGTAATGAGCATAGCCCAGAACCATGGTGAGGAATCAGAATAATCATAGTGTAATGAGCATAGCCCAGAACCATGGTGAGGAATCAGAATAATCATAGTGTAATGAGCAAAGCCCAGAACCATGGTGAGGAATCAGAATAATCATAGTGTAATGAGCATAGCCCAGAACCATGGTGAGGAATCAGAATAATCATAGTGTAATGAGCAAAGCCCAGAACCATGGTGAGGAATCAGAATAATCATAGTGTAATGAGCATAGCCCAGAACCATGGTGAGAATAATCATAGAATCAGAATAATCATAGTGTAATGAGCAAAGCCCAGAACCATGGTGAGGAATCAGAATAATCAGTGTAATGAGCATAGCCCAGAACCATGGTGAGGAATCAGAATAATCATAGTGTAATGAGCATAGCCCAGAACCATGGTGAGGAATCAGAATAATCATAGTGTAATGAGCATAGCCCAGAACCATGGTGAGGAATCAGAATAATCATAGTGTAATGAGCATAGCCCAGAACCATGGTGAGGAATCAGAATAATCATAGTGTAATGAGCATAGCCCAGAACCATGGTGTGGAATCAGAATAATCATAGTGTAATGAGCATAGCCCATGGTGTGGAATCAGAATAATCATAGTGTAATGAGCATAGCCCAGAGCCATGGTGAGGAATCAGAATAATCATAGTGTAATGAGCATAGCCCAGAACCATGGTGAGGAATCAGAATAATCATAGTGTAATGAGCATAGCCCAGAACCATGGTGAGGAATCAGAATAATCATAGTGTAATGAGCATAGCCCAGAACCATGGTGTGGAATCAGAATAATCATAGTGTAATGAGCATAGCCCAGAACCATGGTGAGGAATCAGAATAATCAGTGTAATGAGCATAGCCCAGAACCATGGTGAGGAATCAGAATAATCATAGTGTAATGAGCATAGCCCAGAACCATGGTGAGGAATCAGAATAATCATAGTGTAATGAGCAAAGCCCAGAACCATGGTGAGGAATCAGAATAATCAGTGTAATGAGCATAGCCCAGAACCATGGTGAGGAATCAGAATAATCATAGTGTAATGAGCATAGCCCAGAACCATGGTGAGGAATCAGAATAATCATAGTGTAATGAGCATAGCCCAGAACCATGGTGAGGAATCAGAATAATCATAGTGTAATGAGCATAGCCCAGAACCATGGTGAGGAATCAGAATAATCATAGTGTAATGAGCATAGCCCAGAACCATGGTGAGGAATCAGAATAATCATAGTGTAATGAGCAAAGCCCAGAACCATGGTGAGGAATCAGAATAATCATAGTGTAATGAGCATAGCCCAGAACCATGGTGAGGAATCAGAATAATCATAGTGTAATGAGCATAGCCCAGAACCATGGTGAGGAATCAGAATAATCATAGTGTAATGAGCATAGCCCAGAACCATGGTGAGGAATCAGAATAATCATAGTGTAATGAGCATAGCCCAGAACCATGGTGAGGAATCAGAATAATCATAGTGTAATGAGCATAGCCCAGAACCATGGTGAGGAATCAGAATAATCATAGTGTAATGAGCATAGCCCAGAACAATGGTGAGGAATCAGAATAATCATAGTGTAATGAGCATAGCCCAGAACCATGGTGTGGAATCAGAATAATCATAGTGTAATGAGCATAGCCCAGAACCATGGTGTGGAATCAGAATATCATAGTGTAATGAGCATAGCCCAGAACCATGGTGAGGAATCAGAATAATCATAGTGTAATGAGCATAGCCCAGAACCATGGTGAGGAATCAGAATAATCATAGTGTAATGAGCATAGCCCAGAACCATGGTGAGGAATCAGAATAATCATAGTGTAATGAGCATAGCCCAGAACCATGGTGTGGAATCAGAATAATCATAGTGTAATGAGCATAGCCCAGAACCATGTAATGTGAGAACCATGGAATCAGAATAATCATAGTGTAATGAGCATAGCCCAGAACCATGGTGAAATCAGAATAATCATGGTGAGGAATCAGAATAATCATAGTGTAATGAGCAAAGCCCAGAACCATGGTGAGGAATCAAAATAATCATAGTGTAATGAGCATAGCCCAGAACCATGGTGAGGAATCAGAATAATCAGTGTAATGAGCATAGCCCAGAACCATGGTGAGGAATCAGAATAATCATAGTGTAATGAGCATAGCCCAGAACCATGGTGAGGAATCAGAATAATCATAGTGTAATGAGCAAAGCCCAGAACCATGGTGAGGAATCAAAATAATCATAGTGTAATGAGCATAGCCCAGAACAATGGTGAGGAATCAGAATAATCAGTGTAATGAGCATAGCCCAGAACCATGGTGAGGAATCAGAATAATCATAGTGTAATGAGCATAGCCCAGAACCATGGTGAGGAATCAGAATAATCAGTGTAATGAGCATAGCCCAGAACCATGGTGAGGAATCAGAATAATCATAGTGTAATGAGCATAGCCCAGAACCATGGTGAGGAATCAGAATAATCATAGTGTAATGAGCATAGCCCAGAACCATGGTGTGGAATCAGAATAATCATAGTGTAATGAGCATAGCCCAGAACCATGGTGAGGAATCAGAATAATCAGTGTAATGAGCATAGCCCAGAACCATGGTGAGGAATCAGAATAATCATAGTGTAATGAGCATAGCCCAGAACCATGGTGTGGAATCAGAATAATCATAGTGTAATGAGCATAGCTCAGAACCATGGTGAGGAATCAGAATAATCATAGTGTAATGAGCATAGCCCAGAACCATGGTGTGGAATCAGAATAATCATAGTGTAATGAGCATAGCCCATGGTGTGGAATCAGAATAATCATAGTGTAATGAGCATAGCCCAGAACCATGGTGTGGAATCAGAATAATCATAGTGTAATGAGCATAGCCCAGAACCATGGTGTGGAATCAGAATAATCATAGTGTAATGAGCATAGCCCAGAACCATGGTTTGGAATCAGAATAATCATAGTGTAATGAGCATAGCCCAGAACCATGGTGAGGAATCAGAATAATCATAGTGTAATGAGCATAGCCCAGAACCATGGTGAGGAATCAGAATAATCATAGTGTAATGAGCATAGCCCAGAACCATGGTGAGGAATCAGAATAATCATAGTGTAATGAGCATAGCCCAGAACCATGGTGAGGAATCAGAATAATCATAGTGTAATGAGCATAGCCCAGAACCATGGTGAGGAATCAGAATAATCATAGTGTAATGAGCATAGCCCAGAACCATGGTGAGGAATCAGAATAATCATAGTGTAATGAGCATAGCCCAGAACCATGGTGAGGAATCAGAATAATCATAGTGTAATGAGCATAGCCCAGAACCATGGTGAGGAATCAGAATAATCATAGTGTAATGAGCATAGCCCAGAACCATGGTGAGGAATCAGAATAATCATAGTGTAATGAGCATAGCCCAGAACCATGGTGAGGAATCAGAATAATCATAGTGTAATGAGCATAGCCCAGAACCATGGTGAGGAATCAGAATAATCATAGTGTAATGAGCATAGCCCAGAACCATGGTGTGGAATCAGAATAATCATAGTGTAATGAGCATAGCCCAGAACCATGGTGAGGAATCAGAATAATCATGTGTGTAATGAGCATAGCCCAGAACCATGGTGAGGAATCAGAATAATCATAGTGTAATGAGCATAGCCCAGAACCATGGTGAGGAATCAGAATAATCATAGTGTAATGAGCATAGCCCAGAACCATGGTGAGGAATCAGAATAATCATAGTGTAATGAGCATAGCCCAGAACCATGGTGAGGAATCAGAATAATCATAGTGTAATGAGCATAGCCCAGAACCATGGTGAGGAATCAGAATAATCATAGTGTAATGAGCATAGCCCAGAACCATGGTGAGGAATCAGAATAATCATAGTGTAATGAGCATAGCCCAGAACCATGGTGTGGAATCAGAATAATCATAGTGTAATGAGCATAGCCCAGAACCATGGTGAGTAATCAGAATAATCATAGTGTAATGAGCATAGCCCAGAACCATAGTGAGGAATCAGAATAATCATAGTGTAATGAGCATAGCCCAGAACCATGGTGAGGAATCAGAATAATCATAGTGTAATGAGCATAGCCCAGAACCATGGTGAGGAATCAGAATAATCATAGTGTAATGATTATAGCCCAGAACCATGGTGAGGAATCAGAATAATCATAGTGTAATGAGCATAGCCCAGAACCATGGTGAGGAATCAGAATAATCATAGTGTAATGAGCATAGCCCAGAACCATGGTGTGGAATCAGAATAATCATAGTGTAATGAGCATAGCCCAGAACCATGGTGTGGAATCAGAATAATCATAGTGTAATGAGCATAGCCCAGAACCATGGTGAGGAATCAGAATAATCATAGTGTAATGAGCATAGCCCAGAACCATGGTGAGGAATCAGAATAATCATAGTGTAATGAGCATAGCCCAGAACCATGGTGAGGAATCAGAATAATCATAGTGTAATGAGCATAGCCCAGAACCATGGTGAGGAATCAGAATAATCATAGTGTAATGAGCATAGCCCAGAACCATGGTGAGGAATCAGAATAATCATAGTGTAATGAGCATAGCCCAGAACCATGGTGAGGAATCAGAATAATCATAGTGTAATGAGCATAGCCCAGAACCATGGTGAGGAATCAGAATAATCATAGTGTAATGAGCATAGCCCAGAACCATGGTGAGGAATCAGAATAATCATAGTGTAATGAGCATAGCCCAGAACCATGGTGAGGAATCAGAATAATCATAGTGTAATGAGCATAGCCCAGAACCATGGTGAGGAATCAGAATAATCATAGTGTAATGAGCATAGCCCAGAACCATGGTGAGGAATCAGAATAATCATAGTGTAATGAGCATAGCCCAGAACCATGGTGTGGAATCAGAATAATCATTTTAAAAGAATAATTGAGTTGTTTAAATTCAGAAGGCTGCTAAAATCATCCTCCTTTGCATATAGCCAGGAGAGGCTAAACTATTTATAGAGGCAGATATTTCCAGACAGATATTTCCAAACAGATATTTCTAGACAGATATTTCTGGACGGACCGATTGAGTCTACATTAGTGCTTGTCTTAACACAGTTTTTTAATGCTGTGAGCCCTTTGGAAGCTTCCTTTGATGCACAAAAAAAACTAAAAACAATATTTATAGTCTTGACCCTAAAGGAATCATTTACTAACGACTAGTGTGTTCTTCAGGACATTTCTGAGATTGACTATGTGGTCATGTCTTGTCTTTGTGAACCTCTTTATCTCAGTTGGTAGAGTGTGACGCTTGCATTGTCACAATAGTGGGTTCTATTCCGGGACCCCCCATAGGTAAAACATGTAAGACAAGATGCTTTGCATAAAAGCGTCTGCTGAAGGGAATACATTATTATATGATCTATATATTATATATTATACAGGAGGAGATGTCGGAGCTGCGAGGTTTAATCCGTCTGACGGAGAAGGAGCGGAGGTGTCTGGACTGGAGTCTAATGGCCCAGAAGGCCCAGGATGCAGCTGGAGCCCTGATCTCTGAGAGCCTCGCTGAGGAGATAGAGGACAGGAGGACAGAACAGCAGGTAACAACCCTAACCTATCCCTAACCTTAACTTGAATCTAACCTAACCATCTGAGATTCTCGCTGAGGAGAAAAAGGACGGGGACCGAACAGCAGATAGCAACCCCAACCCTAACCCTAACTTAACCTAACCACCTGAGAGCCTCACTGAAGAGATAGAGGACAGGACAGGACAGAACACCAGGTAGCAGGACATCACAATCTGATCTGATTATTCTGATCAATGACCAGTCATCTTTTACTTGCATATGTATCCTCCTACTTTGAAGGGGTAAGCGGAGAAGGTGCTTGAGTCTCTAGACGATCCTATCCACCAATCAGGGCTGTGTATGTAAATATATTTCATGTTTTTTTTTTCAATAACTTTGGTGCTGTTTTCGCAAGTGTGTGGGGCATTTTCAAATCTCTTAGTACAAAACGCCAAACTGGTAATACCAACCTGGTCTCAGAGCATTTTGTATTAATCTGTATGTACAGTGCCATCGGAAATTATTCAGACCCTTGACTTTTTCCACATTTTGTTACGTTTCAGCCTAATTCTGAAATTGATTCTATAAAAATACATCCTCAGCAATCTACACACAATAACCCATAATGACAAAGCGAAAACAGGTTTTTAGAAATGTTTGTAAATGTATTAAAACCAAAGAACAGAACTACCTTATTTACGTAAGTATTCAGATCCTTTGATATGAGACTCTAAATTGAGCTCAGGTGCATCCTGTTTCCATTGATCATCCTTGAGATGTTTCTTCAACTTGATTGGAGTCCACCTGTGATAAATACAATTTATTGGAAAGGCACACACCTGTCTATATGTCCTACAGTTGACAGTGCATGTCAGAGCAAAAACCAAGCCATGATGTCGAAGGAATTGTCCGTAGAGCTCTGAGACAGGATTGTGTCGAGGCACAGATCTGGGGGAAGGGTACCAAAACATTTCTGCAGCATGGCAGTTTCCCAAGAACACAGTGACCTCCATCATTCTTAAATGGAAGAAGTTTGGAACCACCAAGACTTCCTAGAGCTGGCTGCCTGGTCAAACTGAGCAATCGGAGGAGAAGGGTCTTGGACAAGAACCCGATGGTCACTCTGACAGAGCTCTAGAGTTTCTCTGTGGAGATGGGAGAACCTTCCAGAAGGACAACCATCTCTGCAGCAATCCACCAATTAGGCATTTATGGTGAGTGGCCAGCCTGAAGCCCCTCCTCAGTAAAAAGCACATGACAGCCTGCTTGGAGTTTGCCAAAAGGCACCTAAAGGACTCTCAGACCATGAGAAACAAAATTCTCTCATCTGATGAAACCAAGATTGAACTCTTTGGCCTGAATGCCAAGTGTCACGTCTGGAGGAAACCGGGTACCATTTTTCAGCGTCAGGGATTGGGAGACTAGTCAGGATCGAGGCAAAGATGAATGGAGCAAAGTACAGAGAGAGAGATCCTTGATGAATACAATTTGTACATGTTACGAATTTGTTAAATGTACAATATGTTACGAATTTGTGAAACAAACTCTAGCTAGGTGCTAACGTTAGCTAGGCTAGGGGTCAGGGTTAAGGTTAAGTTTTGGAGTTAGCTTAAAGGGTTAGGGTTAGGGGAAGGATTAGTTAACAGGGTTAAGGTTAGGGGAAGGGTTAGCTAACAGGGTTAAGTTTAGTGGAAGGGTTAGCTAACAGGGTTAAGTTTAGTGGAAGGGTTAGCTAACAGGGTTACAGTTAGTGGAAGGGTTAGCTAACAGGGTTACAGTTAGTTGAAGGGTTAGCTAACAGGGTTACAGTTAGTGGAAGGGTTAGCTTGGCGAATCCAAGCTTGATATTGGTCTGAATTAATGTCATCATCGCGTGCCTCATCAATGGCCAGAAGGAGGGTGGCTCATTGGGGATGGAAAACATTATCCTTTCACATCTATAGTAATCCTATATTTATATTTTACCATATTGTATTGTACTTGTATATTGTCGTGGACCTGTCTGGCTCAATTAGTAAGAGCATAGCAGTAGAAACGCCAAAGTTGTGGGTTCTATTCCCACTGGGGTCAAATAGGACAATGTATTGTCATCACTTTGGATAAAGTGTGACGTCTGCTATGTAAATGACATATATTATGGTGTTACAGTACAGTATTGGCCAATGCAATTTTATTAAAGCGGTGTGAAACCCTCTATCAAGAAGACACCAGCAACTTCATGTTGGATACATGTTTACTGTACAGGCCATTTGTAACGTACAGTGTATCTCATCTCGTCAATATCATAATAACACATTACAACACATATCATACTTAATATCTTTATACTTTATAAACATACATTTTCATTATGTAGTTCTCAATCTGTGGTAGGCAAACTAGTTTAAAATCTATAGGCATAAATTATTCATAAATTATTATAAAGTCATAGTAAAATGCATTTTAACAAATGACAAGACAATTATATAAAAAGTAATGTGAGCTTTTTGCGAAAGGAAATTACTTTAAATAATGACTTCATATGTCTTGTAATGTGAGCTGTGTATTTCTAGATGAAACGTTTGACAGAAATGCAACTTTATAATTGTGTGTGTTGTACTTAGTCAACTGAAAATCAGCTTATAGTCATGAAATAACTGCCCTTTTAATGATCTGTTATGAGTTTTGTACTAAGAGTTGTGAAAATGTACCAACACCCACAGAATCAGACTGAGCATTTCAAAAGGAGGCTCAGGGAAATACAGTATAAAACATATATTATTTCGAGTTGTTTTCATGAAATAAACACAGCGATTTATTAAGACATACAGAGATGATTTAAAATCTGAATTTCTCGTCCATCATCTTAGGAAAACGCGTACACTTAAGTGGAAATCAACCAATCCTCCATCGTTAACACAACGGAAAGGTCACATGCTTTATTATCTAAATGTTGAAAGTTTGTGGGCGACGGAGACACAAAATGGTGTAGTTTGAGGTCATGTGGCGGAGATTGATGCAGGCGCTGGAGATGGGGGGTGGGCAGGTGGGTCTGGAGATGGGGGGTGGGCAGGTGGGTCTGGAGATGGGGGTGAGCAGGTGGGTCTGGAGATGGGGGGTGAGCAGGTGGGTCTGGAGATGGGGGGTGAGCAGGAGGGTCTGGAGATGGGGGGTGAGCAGGTGGGTCTGGAGATGGGGGGGTGAGCAGGTGGGTCTGGAGATGGGGGTGGGCAGGTGGGTCTGGAGATGGGGGGTGAGCAGGTGGGTCTGGAGATGGGGGTGAGCAGGTGGGTCTGGAGATGGGGGGTGAGCAGGAGGGTCTGGAGATGGGGGGTGAGCAGGTGGGTCTGGAGATGGGGGTGAGCAGGTGGGTCTGGAGATGGGGGTGGTGAGCAGGTGGGTCTGGAGATGGGGTGGTGAGCAGGTGGGTCTGGGCAGGTGTGATGTTGTTGATGTTGGTGTGCGTCTGTATGCTGTTTACATGTGTATGTTTTCTATTGTTTAAACAACAAACAACGTACCAAAAAATTATAAATAATAGATGGGTAGCCCCTCCCTCCCTCCCTCCCTCCCTGTCTATGTAATTGACTGTCTGTCTGTCTGTCTGTCTGTCTGTCTGTCTGTCTGTCTGTCTGTCTACTGTAGAATCACTACATCTTACCAATGCTTTGCGTCTGTTGTGTAGCAGGTTCAAACCCTGCTCTGGGAATTCCCCCTTAATCGCATCCTTTAACTTTAACCGAAGTCATGAGTTCAATGACACAGGCCCAATGACACAGGCCCAATGACACAGGCCCAATGTCACAGGCCCAATGTGTTTCTGTCGCCGTTATTGTAGACGACCTATGACACCACATTGCATCAGAGGGATATAGAGCTTAGCACGCTAGGAGCTAATGAGGATCTAATTACCTGTCATCTATTTGCCTGTTGTGTGTTCCAGAGGACTTCTGAGAACGAGGATAAGCTAAGCAGCGATGGAGACATCCCTGGGCCTCAAAACCGTGCCATCCTTCGAGAGCTACAGGCTGTCCTGCAACGGTATATATATATATATAAGGGAATATTTTCATACGGTTTCCAGGTTATGGGATAACATTTTAAGATGACACAACTTTGAAGTCAAGTGTGAAGTTACAGAAATGTTCCAAACAATGTCAAATAAAAAACTGCTCCATGAATCAAGGTTAAAGTAACATCAACCAAATGTTACTGCCCTGGAATGTTCTCTAAGGGACATTCTCAGAACACTGAGGACAAATAGAACTCTGAGGAACACAATTCCCAGAGACGGGTTCAGGGATCCAAACTAGCTGAGTCTCTCCGCCATCTCACAACCTTCCCTGAAGGCCTATCTGTTTGTAGACCATATAGTTTTGGTACTTTACATTGAATATAGAATGTATAAACGAGAAAATAAGTCCTTAACTGACTATACCCTAAAGGCATGCTTATCATCATGGGGTACTAGCATTACTTGCATTGAGCATGTATCTTAAACAAAAGGCATTCTGTAGTGTGTGTGTGTGTGTGTGTGTGTGTGTGTGTGTATGAGAAGGTGTATGAGAAGGTGTGTGTGTGTGTATAAGAAGGTGTGTGTGTGTGTGTGTGTGTGTGTGTGTGTGTGTGTGTGTGTGTGTGTATGAGAAGGTGTATGAGAAGGTGTGTGTGTGTATAAGAAGGTGTGTGTGTGTATGTGTGTTTGTGTGTGTACTTACAAAGAGGTATTCAGTTGATCACAATCACCTCAGCCCATACAGGCCATCTCTCAGGGCATCTGTTGCCGGGTGTTAGACTGTTGCTTAGGAACGCTATCAGCAGAAATGCAGACTGAGGATGTAAATTGTTCATGGCTGTCTGCTGGGGCTTACATGGGGTTATACCTTCCAGATTGGCACTGAGGGTCCTTGAAGTTGGGTGTGTGTGGAATGAGAGAGAGTGTTTTGTTGTGCCTCAGGCTTTGTTCAAATACTTTAAAAATGCACCCTGCCTTACTTGCAGTAATGGGGCTGGGTGGTCATGTTGAGGGAAATGAAGTACCACATCCACTACGAAGCTTTGTGGAACAGTAAAGTCACCCCTGTGCTGTGGTCTCCCAGGGAGCAGGTGCTGAAGAGGAGAGTGTCAGCGGTGAGGGAGTCTCTGGACTTGGTTCTCTCCGACAGCGCCTCTCGCAGGAGAGGCAACGATGAGCAGATGGCTCGGCTCACACAAGCTCACAGGTAACCAGGAAACACACTTCCTACTTATATGACTACTTCCTGTCCACTACTTACCTCTATGACTACTTCCAGTTCGCTCTCTGTAGTATCTCTTTGACATACAGAGAGAGTGAGTGGGTGTGCAGGTTTCTTGCTGTATCCCTACACACCTGATTCAGTTATTCAAGGTCTTGATGTGCAGCTGATAAGTGGAGTCAGATGTTAGCTAGATTGGGTCTGGAGTTAAATCCGGTTCGCTTGACTCTGACAGCCATCTTTCTCTGTTTTATAATGTTGTCTCCAGCTAGAGCATCCTGTAACTTTAATTAGCTAATCAATTCAATCAATCAATAAACTTAGTGAGTGGCTCTGACAGCCATCTGTCTCTGTTTTGCAGCAAGGCCACAGGGTCGTACCGGAACGCTCGCAGGAAGTACAGGGAGAAGCTGTGGAGGCTGGAGAGTCAGGTGTCAGCAATGTCAGATCGTCACATGACCCAGATCGGGGCCCTGAAGGCCACGCTGGAGGCCATGGAGTGCAGGAGGGAGGAGACTGTACTCTGACTGAGCTGAGGTCAGCTTCTGGGGACATTGGTCCTAACTTCTGGTACAGGGTCAGATATTATAATCCAAAATGGTTCGGATGAATTTGGGATTTGAGAGTTAGGATTAGCCTCGTACTACCATCCTGATCTCGCGAGTTTACATAAAATATGTTTTATTACCTCTACTTTACTACACATACTTTACTACATCTACTTTACTACACCTACTTTACTACAGCTACTTTACTAAGCTACTTTACATTACTAATCTACTTTACTACATCTACTTTACTATCTCTACTTTACTACAGCTACTTTACTAAGCTACTTTACATTACTAATCTACTTTACTAATCTACTTAACTAAACTTGCGGAATCAGGATGGTAGTACGAAGCCAAGTAAGGATTGGACTGATGATCAAATAATCTGATCCTTGATCTGTGGTTAGAGGCAACTACTCTTGCCAGCCCTGCCTCCATTCTGGCCATATAGAGACGATGATGTGTTATCTTCATTCAAGAAAATGGCAGCATTATCCACATGCTCAGATCCAGAAAGGTGTAAGCATCTGAGCCTGGTTAGGATTTGACCCTGAGGTCATGGGTTATTTTCCCACACAGCCTGACTCTATGAAGCCTGGCCCTGCTCCTCTGATCTGACAGTGGAGAGGTGATGAGGTCTGATGTGTCCACGCTCACCGCTTGTCTTGTTTCTGGTGCTTTTTCACAACGTTTATCTCTCTCTTCCCTCTTCCTCTCATGCTCTCTCCCTCTCCTTTTCCCTCTCCATCTTCTTGCCCCCTCCATCTCATTCACTATCTCCTTCTCTCCTCTCCCGTCCTCTCTTCATTCATCTCCCTCTCTCCCCCTCTGCCCTGTCTGAGGCGTCTGGCCAGCTGCAGCTGTGACCAGCGGTCAGGAGGTTAAGGCAAAGGTTGAGTGTCACACCCACCGGGTCACAGCGGTGCCTGGCTGTTGTGTCAACCTCTGAATGGAGGGTTCAGGGGGCCAGACTAGGAGGTGAGCCCCTGCTACCCTGACTCTTGCCTGAGCTTGCCCTCTGTGGCAGCAGGGGTCATCAGGGTGGATCTGCTGCCCTGTTCCCCTCTCCCTGGGTCTCCCTGTGTCTCCCTGGGTCTCCCTGTGTCTCCCTGTGTCTCCCTGTGTCTCCCTGTGTCTCCCTGGGTCTCCCTGTGTCTCCCTGGGTCTCCCTGGGTCTCCGTGGGTCTCCCTGTGTCTCCCTGGGTCTCCCTGTGTCTCCCTGGGTCTCCCTGGGTCTCCCTGTGTCTCCCTGGGTCTCCCTGGGTCTCCCTGTGTCTTAATGACCATTGTTATAATAGCTGCTATTAGAACATAGTATACAATTATCATTCCATTTAGCTATCTCTCTCTCTCTCTCTCTCTCTCTCTGTCTCTCTGTCTCTCTCTCTCTCTCTCTCTCTCTCTCTCTCTCTCTCTCTCTCTCTCTCTCTCCCCTCTCTCTCTCTCTCTCTCTCTATCTCTGTCTCTATCTCTGTCTCTCTCTCTCTCGTTCTCACTACTGTGCGTTTGCCTCCAGCTCATCAAAGGGTCTCAATCCAGGTTCTAACCTCTGGTTGACTCTGCTTTCCTGGCAAAAGATGTCACGGGAAGGGGAAAAGAGAAGGGGAAAAGAGAAGGAGACATTGATGCACTCACCCATGTCTATAGCATTGTTACAGTAAATATCATGTGCTTATGTCATTATAGTAATGTGTGATTTCTCTACAGTCTCAGGACTCAGCGTCTGTATGATAGGGTCCAGCTGATGATCATGTATTTACATCAACTGGAATGTGTTTCACAATGACTGTTTTGAATTATTGAATGAACTTATCTCCTTGGTTTGGAATGAAATCATGCTACTGAAAGACATATAGAATCTATTTTTAAAAAAAGGACAAGTTTAATATAATCCTGGTGTAACGATCTAATGCAGGAAATGTGGATACGAAGTGTGTTTGCTTTGCATAAGGGGTATATCAAAAATGATCTGTGAACAGATTGAGGAAACAGCGGATCTGTAGATGCCTGGGAACAAGTCCCCCTGCCATTATTACACAATAACAGAGGCTGTCAATCACACACACAGAGGGCAATGACCCTAGGGTTGAAGGTCACCTCATTTACTCTCTGCATCCGTATCTCATTTAAATAAATTGTCCTGCTAAGCCGTATAAAGAGATCACCGGCTGTTCCCTGCTCCTTTATTTCTCAGGCTATCCCTCTCTCTCTCCCTGTACCCTCTCTGTTCTCTCCCTGTAACGTTACAATACCCTGACTAGTGATATGATGACACAGCCTGCCAGGGCAGAGCACTATAGAGGGGTCAGAGATTTCCTCTCCGCCGTCGATTTAAAATGACCCATCACGTCCGCTTTGTGCTCTCGCCCACGCGTGTAATGACATCCACACCGCCAACAGCCAAACGATCCCGGCATCACTGAGCCCAGACAGATAGGGTGACCCAGGCAACTCCACAACACAATCACACACACGTGTCTGTTCAGAAACACAATGGCTGACCGTTGTAATAGTCACAAATGGGTCTCGCCACATCCTTATCAGACACACTGGACTGGACACAGTGCAGCCGACAACAACAAGTTGCTTTCGTAGGGTGTAGTAGGATTTAGCCTACATTCAATGACCTAAAGGGCTTTATAACCAAATTGTTTGTCCCTACTGGCACCCTATTCCCTATATAGTGCACTACTTTTGACAAGATCCCTATGGCACTAAGTGGTGCACTATATGGGGAATAGGGTGCCATTTGGGATGGAGCCTAAGCCCTGATCATGTCGGGTCCCAGATAAGGCCATCACGGAGAGCAACCAACCTAATTAAGGTCATTTAGCGCTTCAGCCTCTCTGTAAAGAGGGGGATTATGGGACTAAGGTCTGGAGAGGTGAAGGCCGTGGAGGGGAGTGGTTCCTGTCTGCTGGGCTGGATAATAATCCAGTTAGTTTAACTCTTGAGATGTCTTAGACCCGTTAGCCAGGGCCTCTGTCTGCCTGGCCTCAGCTAACCCGCTCTCCACCGTCTTGTCTTCTGCTCCATCCGTCCACAGTAACTAACTGAACAACAGGAAATGGAGATGGACGCCGATGTCCAAACTGTTGTGACTGCCTCAGTGTGGTAATACTTGGTCTTAAAACGTAAAGCTTGTTAGAAGATGATACTTCTACAATGTTATTTTAAATAACATGTTGGGACGTGTGTTTTCTTATCTTCTGTTATGACGCTATTTAATGTGTTAAAATGTTTTTAACACATATAGAACTGTATAGATGGAGGTAGATCACTTTCATTTGTTATTTGTTGAACAACATATTTAGTTGATTGGAAACACACTAGTAATGTTTCTTCTTTTAGTTCTACATTATTTGATTTGATTTTGATTTTACACCCTTTTTTCTCCTCCAATTTCATGGTTTCGAATTGGTAGTTACAGTCTTGTCTCATCGCTGCAACTCCCGTACAGACTCTGGAGAGGTGAAGGTCGAGAGCCATGTGTCCTCTCACAACCCAGAGGGGTACAACAGAGACAGGCCCTGGGTGGGTGAGAGAGGGGTAGAACAGAGACAGACCCTGGGTGGGTGAGAGAGGGGTAGAACAGAGACAGGCCCTGGGTGGGTGAGAGAGGGGTACAACAGAGACACAGACCCTATTATAATTATCTTGTTAGCTATAGAAGTATAGAGGTATAGAGCTACTCTACTCCTCTCTGCTCTACTCTGCTCTACTCTGCTCCTCTCTGCTCCACTCTGCTCCTCTCTGTTCTACTCTGCTCCTCTGCTCCTCTCTGTTCTACTCTGCTCCTCTCTGCTCCTCTCTGCTCCTCTCTGTTCCTCTCTGCTCCTCTCTGCTCCTCTCTGCTCTACTCTGCTCCTCTCTGTTCTACTCTGCTCCTCTCTGTTCTACTCTGCCCCTCTCTGCTCTACTCTGTTCTACTCTGCTCCTCTCTGTTCTACTCTGCTCCTCTCTGTTATGGGCTTCTGGACGTGTTGAGAATGTACAGACCCTAACTCAGCAGACTCCATGCAGAGAACAGATGCATTCCTGACCTGCAGTTCAAAGAGCAAGGGACACACACAGAGAATCACACACATGAACACACACACACACACACACACACACACACACACACACACTTGCACACATGAACACACAAGCAAATGCACACATTCTCTTGCAAAAAGTGGTCAATACACAACTTCATACTCCACCCTCAGACAGTCACCCAAAACCTATTTTTGGTTTCGTGTGGCTCTCTACTCCTCTCTGCTCTACTCTACTCCTCTCTGCTCTACTCTACTCCTCTCTACTCTACTCCTCTCTACTCATCTCTGCTCATCTCTGCTCTACTCATCTCTGCTCTACTCATCTCTACTCTACTCATCTCTACTCTACTCATCTCTGTTCTACATCTTTACTCTACTCTACTCATCTCTACTCTACTCATCTCTACTCTACTCCTCTCCTCTCTACTCTACTCCTCTCTGATCTACTCTGCTCTACTCCTCTCTGCTCTACTCTACTCCTCTCTGTTCTACATCTTTACTCTACTCATCTCTGCTCTACTCATCTCTACTCTACTCATCTCTACTCTACTCATCTCTGTTCTACATCTTTACTCTACTCATCTCTGCTCTACTCATCTCTACTCTACTCATCTCTACTCTACTCATCTCTACTCTACTCATCTCTGTTCTACATCTTTACTCTGCTCTACTCATCTCTACTCTGCTCTACTCATCTCTACTCTACTCATCTCTACTCTACTCATCTCTGTTCTACATCTTTACTCTACTCATCTCTACTCATCTCTACTCATCTCTACTCTGCTCTACTCTGCTCTACTCATCTCTGCTCTACTCATCTCTACTCTGCTCTACTCTGCTCTACTCATCTCTACTCTGCTCTCTCTACTCTACTCAGCTCTACTCATCTCTGCTCTACTCATCTCTACTCATCTCTGCTCTACTCATCTCATCTCTACTCATCTCTGCTCTACTCATCTCATCTCTGCTCATCTCTACTCATCTCATCTCTGCTCTACTCATCTCTACTCTGCTCATCTCTACTCTGCTCTGCTCATCACTGCTCTGCTCTACTCATCTCTACTCATCTCATCTCTGCTCTACTTATCTCATCTCTACTCTACTCTGCTCTACTCATCTCTGCTCTACTCATGTCTACTCATCTCTACTCTGCTCTACTCATCTCTACTCTACTCATCTCTGCTCTGCTCATCTCGGCTCTGTTCTACTCATCTCTACTCTACTCATCTATACTCTGCTCTACTCATCTCTACTCTGCTCTACTCATCTCTGCTCTACTCATCTCTACTCTACTTATCTCTACTCATCTCTACTCTGCTCTACTCATCTCTACTCTACTCATCTATACTCTACTCTACTCATCTCTACTCTGCTCTACTCATCTCTGCTCTACTCATCTCTACTCTACTCATCTCTACTCTACTTATCTCTACTCATCTCTGCTCTACTCTGCTCTACTCATCTCTACTCTGTTCTACTCATCTCTACTCATATCTACTCTACTCATCTCTGCTCTACTTTGCTCCTCTCTGTTCTGCTCTTACATTTTTTTTTATCCAGGCAAGTCAGTTAAGAAGTCATTTTTATTTACAATGATGGCCTTCACCGGCCAAACCTGAACGACGCAGGGCCAATTTTGCGTCGCCCTATTGGACTCTCAATCACGGCCGGTTGTGATACAGCCTGGATTTGAACCAGGGTGTCTGTAGTGGCGCACCTAGCACTGAGATGCAGTGCCTTAGACCACTACACCACTCGTGAGCCCTGCAGCCAAGTTCTACTCTGCTCCTCTCTGTTCTACTCTGCTCCTCTCTGCTCCACTCTGTTCTACTCTGCTCCTCTCTGCTCCACTCTGTTCTACTCTGCTCATCTCTGCTCCAATCTGTTCTACTCTGCTCCTCTCTGCTCCAATCTGTTCTACTCTGCTCCTCTCTGTTCTACTCTGCTCCAATCTGTTCTACTCTGCTCCTCTCTGTTCTACTCTGCTCCTCTCTATTCTACTCTGCTCCTCTCTGCTCCTCTCTGTTCTATTCTGCTCCTCTCTGTTCTACTCTGCTCCTCTCTGTTCTACTCTGCTCCTCTCTGCTCCACTCTGCTCCTCTCTGCTCTACTCTGCTCCTCTCTGTTCTACTCTGCTCCTCTCTGCTCCTCTCTGTTCTACTCTGCTCCTCTCTGCTCCTCTCTGTTCTACTCTGCTCCTCTCTGTTCTACTCTGCTCCTCTCTGTTCTACTCTGCTCCTCTCTGCTCCTCTCTGTTCTACTCTGCTCCTCTCTGTTCTACTCTGCTCCTCTCTGTTCTACTCTGCTCCTCTCTGCTCCTCTCTGTTCTACTCTGCTCCTCTTTGTTCTACTCTGCTCCTCTCTGTTCTACTCTGCTCTACTCTGCTCCTCTCTGCTCTACTCTGCTCCTCTCTGTTCTACTCTGCTCCTCTCTGTTCTACTCTGCTCTACTCTGCTCCTCTCTGCTCCTCTCTGTTCTACTCTGCTCCTCTCTGTTCTACTCTGCTCCTCTCTGTTCTACTCTGCTCCTCTCTGTTCTACTCTGTTCTACTCTGCTCCTCTCTGCTCCTCTCTGTTCTACTCTGCTCCTCTCTGTTCTACTCTGCTCCTCTCTGTTCTACTCTGTTCTACTCTGCTCCTCTCTGCTCCTCTCTGCTCCTCTCTGTTCTACTCTGCACCTCTCTGCTCCTCTCTGTTCTACTCTGCTCCTCTCTGTTCTACTCTGCTTCTCTTTGTTCTACTCTGCTCCTCTCTGTTCTACTCTGCTCTACTCTGCTCCTCTCGCTCCACTCTGTTCTACTCTGCTCCTCTCTGCTCCAATCTGTTCTACTCTGCTCCTCTCTGCTCCAATCTGTTCTACTCTGCTCCTCTCTGTTCTACTCTGCTCCAATCTGTTCTACTCTGCTCCTCTCTGTTCTACTCTGCTCCTCTCTGTTCTACTCTGCTCCTCTCTGTTCTACTCTGCTCCTCTCTGCTCCTCTCTGTTCTATTCTGCTCCTCTCTGTTCTACTCTGCTCCTCTCTGCTCCACTCTGCTCCTCTCTGCTCCACTCTGCTCCTCTCTGCTCTACTCTGCTCCTCTCTGTTCTACTCTGCTCCTCTCTGTTCTACTCTGCTCCTCTCTGCTCCTCTCTGTTCTACTCTGCTCCTCTCTGTTCTACTCTGCTCCTCTCTGTTCTACTCTGCTCCTCTCTGTTCTACTCTGCTCCTCTCTGCTCCTCTCTGTTCTACTCTGCTCCTCTCTGCTCCTCTCTGTTCTACTCTGCTCCTCTTTGTTCTACTCTGCTCCTCTCTGTTCTACTCTGCTCTACTCTGCTCCTCTCTGTTCTACTCTGCTCCTCTCTGTTCTACTCTGCTCCTCTCTGCTCCTCTCTGTTCTACTCTGCTCCTCTCTGTTCTACTCTGCTCCACTCTGTTCTACTCTGCTCCACTCTGTTCTACTCTGCTCCACTCTGTTCTACTCTGCTCCTCTCTGCTCCTCTCTGTTCTACTCTGCTCCTCTCTGTTCTACTCTGCTCCTCTCTGTTCTACTCTGCTCCTCTCTGTTCTACTCTGTTCTACTCTGCTCCTCTCTGCTCCTCTCTGCTCCTCTCTGCTCCTCTCTGTTCTACTCTGCTCCTCTCTGTTCTACTCTGCTCCTCTTTGTTCTACTCTGCTCCTCTCTGTTCTACTCTGCTCTACTCTGCTCCTCTCTGCTCTACTCTGCTCCTCTCTGCTCCTCTGCCTCTGTGACATGCAGGTTGTTAGGCTGTTATCTGACTCCTTGGCTGCAGGGTCCCTCTGTTTATTGTCTCCTCTCTTTTCCAGGAGACCTTCAAAGGACAATGCTGTTGGCATGCCATGCACACACACACAAACACACACAAACACACACACACACTCGCACACGTGCACACACACAAACACACACACACACACTCACTCGCACACGTGCACACACACAAACACACACACACACTCACTCGCACACGTGCACACACACAAACACACACACACACTCACTCGCACACGTGCACACACACACACACACACACACACACACACACATTTCTTAACCATAGTTGCTAGATTAGGAAGGAAAGTTAACTACCGGTAAGACAACGTGGACACTATTGAGCCTAACCATATTATATAATATAACGTACTGAGTGTACAAAGGATTAGGAACACCCTCCTAGTATTGAGTTGCAAACCCCCTTTTCCCCACAGAACAGCCTCAATTCGTCAGGTCATGGACTCTACAAGGTGTTGAAAGCGTTCCACAGGGATGCTGACCCATGTTGACTCCAATGCTTCCCACAGTTGTGTCAAGTTGGCTGGATGTCCTTTGGGTGGTGGACCATTCTTGATACACACGGGAAACTGTTGAGCGTGAACAACCCAGCAGCGTTGCAGTTCTTGACTCCTAGCACCTACTACCAGACCCTGTTCAAAGACACTTCATTGTGTTGTCTGTCTTGCCCGTTCACCCTCTGAATGGCACACATACACAGTCCATGTCTCAATTGTCTCAAGACTTAAAACATCCTTATTTAACGTCTCCTCCCCTTCAGATACACTGATTGTAGTGGATTTAACAAGTGAATTAAATAAGGGATCATAGCTTTCACCTGATCAGTCTATATCACGGAAAGAGCAGGTGTTCCTAATGTTTTGTCCACTCAGTGTATAAATATGTACTAAATCATATGTTACAATGAACACTTTCTTTGCATTCCTTTTCATTGAAATATCCTGCCTACAAGACACCAACCCAGACAGAGTCAAAGTAAGTCTGTCAAAGATTGCAGAATAGCCTGTGTGACCTTTATCCAAGTTCCTCCATGACAACAAACCTCTTCCTCGTTATTATGGGGTCAACAAAGTCAGAGGAAGTCAGCCGGGCGGATTGGAGAGAAGAACATGAAACTGGAGTAAAAAAAGCCCTGCCATGCGCCTGGTGCCTGGTGTGCTGGCCAGCGGCCCCCTTTCGTCTGCTGGCACTGTCGGGGTTAACTCCCCTAGTGCTGGGAGGCATCCTGGGGTCAGGGCTTAGTTAGAGAAGGGGGCGAGCAGGGAGCCGCATTCTTTCTGTGTGTGTGTGTGTGTGTGTGTGTGTGTGTGTGTGTGTGTGTGTGTGTGTGTGTGTGTGTGTGTGTGTGTGTGTGTAGAGTGAGAGAGAGGAAGAGAGAGAGAGAGAGAGAGAGAGAGAGAGAGAGAGAGAGAGAGAGCGAGAGAGCGAGTGAGTGAGAGAGAGCGAGAGCGAGAGAGCGAGTGAGTGAGAGAGAGCGAGAGAGAGAGAGCGAGAGCGAGAGCGAGAGAGCGAGTGAGTGAGAGAGAGCGAGAGAGAGAGAGCGAGAGAGCGAGTGAGTGAGAGAGAGCGAGAGAGAGAGAGCGAGAGAGAGAGAGCGAGAGAGAGAGCGAGCGAGAGAGAGCGAGAGAGAGAGAGAGAGAGAGAGAGCGAGAGAGAGCGAGAGAGAGAGAGAGAGAGAGAGAGAGAGAGAGAGAGAGAGAGAGCGAGAGAGAGCCCTCCAGTGTAGCTCCCTCTACAGCCCACTCTCTGCTCTTTGACTCCAATGGCCTTATAAGGCAATGAGTGCCATGGCAACCAGAGGGCTTGAGCACACAGACACATGCTCCAATACTCACTCACTGGGCGAAAGGAGGGAGGGAGAGAGAGAGGGAGAGAGAGACAGAGAGAGAGAGAGGGAGAGAGAGAGAAGACCAGCAGAAGAGGCTGTTAAGACTGCGCTACACCTCAGCAGCTAGCTTTGGCTATCGTCTGTGACCGTGTTTTTCCTCCGCTGGTTTGCCTAATTTATTCAAGCCGGGGCCGGAGGAGAGGAGGAAGAAGGAGATTGTGACTGTGCTTAAGGGAATGCAGAGAGACTTGGGCCTCAAGTCGTTACTGCTGGATGGACAAGCACTGACAAAACAAGGGAGAGAAAGAGACAGAAAAAGAGAGCGAAGAGGGGAGACTTGCTAGGAGGAACTTGCATTCTGTTTAAGGGATAGTAGAGAGTATTTTCCTCCTTTTCTCAACTGTGTTTTCACTGCGTTTGTTCTGGTGGTTTGAACTATTGAAGTCACAGATATATGGGCGCAAGAGAGGAACAAGAAACAGATGCTGCTTCACAACAGACAGAGCAAGGGGACATCACTGCACTTTGAACTTTCCCAGACTAGCAGGACCAGAAGGAGCTGTTTATCATTTCTGTGTTTTAAATAGCAAGCCTATAGATTCAGTCTGCCTATAGATTCAGTCTGCCTATAGAATCAGTCTGCGTTAGATTAAGTCTGTCTATAGATTCAGTCTGCCTATAGATTCAGTCTGCATTTGACGCAGTCTGCCTTAGATTCAGTCTGCCTATAGATTCAGTCTGCCTATAGATTCAGTCTGCATTCGACTCAGTCTGCATTCGCCTCAGTCTGCATTAGATTCAGTCTGCCTATAGATTCAGTCTGCATTCGACGCAGTCTTCATAAGATTCAGTCTGCCTATAGATTCAGTCTGCATTAGATTCAGTCTGCATTAGATTCAGTCTGCCTATAGATTCAGTCTGTCTATAGATTCAGTCTGCCTATATTCAGTCTGTCTATAGATTCAGTCTGCATTAGATTCAGTCTGCCTATATTCAGTCTGTCTATAGATTCAGTCTGCATTAGATTCAGTCTGCCTATATTCAGTCTGTCTATAGATTCAGTCTGCATTAGATTCAGTCTGCCTATATTCAGTCTGTCTATAGATTCAGTCTGCATTAGATTCAGTCTGCCTATAGATTCAGTCTGTCTATAGATTCAGTCTGCCTATATTCAGTCTGTCTATAGATTCAGTCTGCATTAGATTCAGTCTGCCTATAGATTCAGTCTGCATTGGATTCAGTCTGCATTCATCTCAGTCTGCATTAGATTCAGTCTGCCTATAGATTCAGTCTGCGTTAGATTCAGTCTGCCTATAGATTCAGTCTGTCTATAGATTCAGTCTGCATTAGATTCAGTCTGCCTATATTCAGTCTGTCTATAGATTCAGTCTGCATTAGATTCAGTCTGCCTATATTCAGTCTGTCTATAGATTCAGTCTGCATTAGATTCAGTCTGCCTATATTCAGTCTGTCTATAGATTCAGTCTGCATTAGATTCAGTCTGCCTATAGATTCAGTCTGTCTATAGATTCAGTCTGCCTATATTCAGTCTGTCTATAGATTCAGTCTGCATTAGATTCAGTCTGCCTATAGATTCAGTCTGCATTGGATTCAGTCTGCATTCATCTCAGTCTGCATTAGATTCAGTCTGCCTATAGATTCAGTCTGCGTTAGATTCAGTCTGCCTATAGATTCAGTCTGCCTATAGATTCAGTCTGCCTATAGATTCAGTCTGCATTGGATTCAGTCTGCATTCATCTCAGTCTGCATTAGATTCAGTCTGCCTATAGATTCAGTCTGCGTTAGATTCAGTCTGCCTATAGATTCAGTCTGCCTATAGATTCAGTCTGCGTTAGATTCAGTCTGAGTTAGATTTAGTCTGCCTATAGATTCAGTCTGCATTAGATTCAGTCTGCATTCAACTCAGTCTGCATTAGATTCAGTCTGTCTATAGATTCAGTCTGCCTATAGATTCAGTCTTCCTGTAGATTCAGTCTGCCTATGGATTCAGTCTGCCTGTAGATTCAGGCTCCGTTAGATTCAGTGTGCCTGTAGATTCAGTCTGCCTGTAGATTCAGTCTGCCTGTAGATTCAGGCTGCGTTAGATTCAGTCTGCCTATAGATTCAGTCTGCCTATAGATTCAGTCTGCCTGTAGATTCAGTCTGCCTATAGATTCAGTCTGCCTGTAGATTCAGGCTGCGTTAGATTCAGTCTGCCTACAGATTCAGTCTGCCTATAGATTCAGTCTGCCTGTAGATTCAGTCTGCCTGTAGATTCAGTCTGCCTGTAGATTCAGTCTGCCTATAGATTCAGTCTGCCTGTAGATTCAGTCTGCCTATAGATTCAGTCTGCCTGTAGATTCAGGCTGCGTTAGATTCAGTCTGCCTATAGATTCAGTCTGCCTATAGATTCAGTCTGCCTGTAGATTCAGTCTGCCTGTAGATTCAGTCTGCCTATAGATTCAGTCTGCCTATAGATTCAGTATGGTTGTTCTCTGGATTCATCTATTGTCTTTGAGTATTGGCTGTCTGGGGAGATAGGATAGTTCTGCCAAGCTAGTGAAACCAAAAGTGCTGTTTATACAAGTTTGTGAGGGTGTGAGCATGTGTAAACTGTGAACCAAACATAGACTACTAGCAACAGACCAAAGACAAAGTCATTCAACCTTCTAATGGGGGTTGAATGACAGAAATCCATTTCTAGCATTCTCTGAATCTCTGCTTTATCTGAAATTCTTGACAGAAATGAGTTCTGTGTTTTCTAACTGCTGAGCTAAAACTGTGCTTCTGCCTGTTAGATAGATAGATGGCACTTTCTACACAGCCCAGAACTGGTCTGACTAGTTCGTAAGTAGTAAAGTAATCCTACGGAAGTGGTGTTTTTTTCCCTCTGGGAGGGACAGAGAGAGAGAGAGGGATAGAGAGAGAGAGGGATAGAGAGAGAGAGGGATAGAGAGAGAGAGGGATAGAGAGAAAGAGTGGGATAGAGGGAGAGACAGAGAGAAAGAGAGAGAGAGAAAGAGAGGGAGGGAGAGAGAGAGGGAGAAATACAGAGAGAGAGAGAGAAAGAGAGGGAGGGAGAGAGAGAGAGGGAGAAAGAGAGAGAGAGAGATAGAGGGAGAGGGAGAGACAGAGAGAGAGGGAGAGAGAGAGGGATAGAGAGAGAGAGGGATAGAGAGAGAGAGGGATAGAGAGAGAGAGAGAGAGAGAGAGAGAGAGAGAGAGAGAGAAACAGAGAGAGAGAGAGAGAGGGGGAGAGAGAGGCAGAAAGAGAGAGAGAGAGAGAGAGATAGAGGGAGAGACAGAGAGAGAGGGAGAGAGAGAGGGAGAGAGAGGGATAGAGAGAGAGAGAGGGATAGAGAGAGAGAGGGATAGAGAGAAAGAGAGAGAGAGAAAGAGAGGGAGGGAGAGAGAGAGGGAGAAATACAGAGAGAGAGAGAGGGGGAGAGAGAGGGGGAGAGAGAGGGAGAGGGAGAGAGAGGGAGAGAGAGGGGGATAGAGGGAGAGACAGAGACAGAGAGAGGGGGAGAGAGCCTAAGCCTCTAAGTGTAATGTATTGTATTCTGTGAAAGGGCAGGCTGCACCCTTTTCCCCCTCCTGAACTCTGAACCGCTCGTTGTGTCAGAACTTTTAGGAGGAGTCATTGACTTGGGTCACAGGAAAGACAGGGGAGAGAAGGAGAAGAAAAGGAGAGCGACAGTAGAGAAGTAGAGCAGTGAGAGGGACCTCCGGGTCATTTCACAGAGACAGAAGGGGAAAGAGGTCAACTCTATTACTTTTCCTGGAAGTGAACTCAAAAACGTATTTAGTATGATTAGAAACTAAAGTGTTATAGCTGAAGATTTTCAGAGAAAAGAGGAGAGCACTCGGTGAGTGAACAGGCGTGTGTAAGAGAGAGTGTGTGTGTCGGCCGTTTAGCTCAGATATGGCCATGGTGAGCGGGGGATGGGGCAATCCTAACCGGGAGACCAACGGACTGGGTGGGGAGAAGGCTTACCTGCGTGGAGATGAGGAGGGCTCGCCCCAGGCCGGGAGCGATGTGGAGGTGGGAGACGAAGACAAGGCGTGCGTGGTGGACTGCGTGGTGTGTGGGGACAAGTCCAGTGGGAAACACTATGGGGTGTTCACCTGCGAGGGTTGTAAGAGCTTCTTCAAGAGGAGCATCAGAAGGAACCTCAACTACTCCTGCAGGTAGGCAGAGGTGGCACCACTGGATCAAAAGTGCTGTGGCTAAATTTGTGGCACGTCTTTTCTGGGGCCTGGAGTTTTTCTTGATCTCATGACCTGTTTGTGTAAAACTCTGGGTCCTATTCGTAGGCTATGACAGGGTTCAAACTTAACCCAACCGGGCCAGCTGGATAAAAATCTGCTAGCCCGAACAGAATTTCTACTGGTGGGGACATGGTGTATTTTTTTAAACGGATTGGGCTCATGCAGGGCCTATAGATTGGCATGCTTCCTCTCTATATTCAGATATTAATAGGCTACATTTGGCTATTGTGATTAAAAAGCTGATTCATATAATTTAGCAATGCAAGTCATTATTCTATATCTTTAGAATGTCATGGTATTAATTAATCACATTCATGTTTGTTTCTAAAGTCTTTCTAACGTCTTTTTGAGACGTTTTTTGTTTTGTTTTACATTTTAAAATAGGACGCTGCCCCTTTAAGACAATGGCATACCAAAAGCGATACTGACCTGTCAACAGTAGGCTTGTCAAGATCAACGCTACAGTGATTTTTATTTTGCTTTCAACAGTAGCCACCACATTGTTGGTATGTTCACTGTTGAATGTTTACTTTTGTAAATCACTTTGCCTAAATGAAATAAGTTCGGCGAGTAGATTGACGGGCACTTCTTTATGCTAAGGACAGCTCACCTTTGCTGTGTAAACGTAGCTATCAATTTACGTAGTGTACTGCTCAGTGCTCGCTAAATTGTGATACGCAAGAGCGAAGTGGTGCTTGAATGAATAGCCAATCATATTGCTCCGCAGTGGCTGCTCGTCAGAGAAGGAAGAGGTGGACCATGCTACTCAGTGAATTTCATTATAATAAAAATAGTGAAACGAAAAAAAAAACGTTTCCTTTTTAGATACAACTATACTAAATATATTCACGTCACCAAATAACTGATTAAAAGACACTGTTTTTCAATGAAGGTCTACAGTAGTCTCAACAGCATTTTGTAGGGCAGCACCATGGGTGGAAAAAGTACCCAATTGTGATACTTCAGTAAAAGTATAGATACCTTAAAGAAAGTGACTCCAGCTAAAGTTGAATTCATCCAGTAAAATACTACTTGAGTAAAAGTCTAAAAGTATTTGGTTCGAAGGATACTTCAATATCAGAAGTAAATCAATTGCAAAAATATACTTAAGTATTAAAAGTAAAAGTATAAATCACTAACTGATGGCACCATTTTATTGTTTTTAAAATGTATGGATAGCCAGGGACACACTCCGACACTCAGACATCATTTACAAATTAAGCATTTGTGTTTAGTGAGTCTGCCATATCAGAGGCAGAAGGGATAACCATGTGTTCTCTTGATAAGTGTGTGAATTTGACCATTTTCCTGTCCTTGCTTAACATTCCAAATGCAACGAGTACTTTTGGGTGTCAGGGAAAATGTAAGGAGTAAAAAGTACATTCTGTTCTTTAGGAATGTAGTGAAGTAAAAGTAAAAGTTTTCCAAAAAATAAATAGTAAAGTAGAGTACAAGATACCGCAAAAAACGACTTAAGTAGTACTTTGAAGTATTTTACTTAAGTACTTTACACCACTGGGTAGCACAATGGTGTAGCCAGAGAACAGCTATTTTCCATCCTCCTCTGGATACATTGACTTCAATACAAAACCTAGGAGGCTCATGGTTCTCACCCCTTTCCATAGACTTATTGAGTAATTATTACATTTTCCAGAGGACGTCCTCCAACCTATCAGAACTCTTGCAGCATGAACTGACATGTTGTCCATCCAATCAGAGCATCAGAAAATGAATCTAATACTGAAAGCTTAAGCTACAGCTAGCTAGCACTGCATTGTATAAAATGTGGTGAGTAATTGACTCAAAGAGACAGAAAAACAATAGTTGAACAGCTTTGAACAAATACATTTATTTACAAATGAAGGAGAAGCAGCAGAGAGAGAGAGAGCGCGAGAGATACACTACATGACCAAAAGTATGTGGACACCTGCTCGTGAAACATTTCATTCCAAAATCATGGACATTATTATGGAGTTGGTCCCCCCCCTCCCCCCTTTTCTGCTATAACAGCCTCCACTCTTCTGGGAAGGCTTTCCACTAGATGTTGGAACATTGCTGCTATAACAGCTTCTACTCTTCTGGGAAGGCTTTCCACTAGATGTTGGAACATTGCTGTGGGAACTTGCTTCCATTCAGCCACAAGAGCATTAGTGAGGTCGGGTACTGGCGTTGGGCGATTAGGCCTGGCTCGCAGTCGGCGTTCCAATTCCAATCCCAAAGGTGTTCGATGGGGTTGAGGTCAGGGTTCTGTGCAGGCCAGTCAAGGTCTTGCTCACCGATCTCGACAAACCATTTCTGTATGGATCTTGCTTTGTGCACGGGGGCATTATCATACTGAAACAGGAAAGGGCAAAGTTGGAAGCATAGAATTGTCTAGAATGTCATTGTATGCTGTAGCGTTAAGATTTCCCTTAACTGGAACTAAGGGGCCTAGGCCGAACCATGAAAACAGCCCCAGACCATTATTCTTCCTCCACCAAATTTAACAATTGGCACTATGCATTTGGTCAGGTAGCATTCTCCTGGCATCCGCCAAACCCAGATTCGTCCGTCGGACTGCCAGATGGTAAAGAATGACTTATCACTCCAGAGAACGGATTTCCACTGCTCCAGAGTCCAGTGGCGGCGAGCTTTACACCACTCCAGCTGACGCTTGGCATTGCGCATGGTGATCTTAGGCTTGTGTGCGGCTGTCGGCCATGGAAACCCATTTCATGAAGCTCCCGACGAACAGTTCATGTGTTGACGTTGCTTCCAGAGGCAGTTTGGAACATGTTGTATCCGAGCAACAGACAACTCTTACGCTTCAGCACTCGGCGGGTCCGATCTATGAGCTTGTGTGACACATCCAAGTATATATGACCAAATTATTAACAGACAAAAATTGTACGTTTGAATTCCGTAAAGTGAGTCCGGAAGAGGTGAAAAAAAATATTGTTGTCTATCAACAATGACAAGCCAACAGGATCTGACAACTTGGAGGAAAGATTACTGAGGATAATAGAGGACGATATTGCCTCTCCTATTTGCCATATCTTCTATTTAAGCCTACTAGAAAGTGTGTGCCCTCAGGCCTGGAGGGAAGCAGAAGTAATTCCGATACCTTAGAGTACTAAAGCCTCCTTTACTGGCTCAAATAGCTGACCAATAAGCCTGTTACCAACCCGTAGTAAAGTATTGGAAAAAATTGTGTTTGACCAGATACCAATGCTATTTTACAGTAAACAAATTGACAACAGACTTTCAGCATGCTTCTAGAGAAGGACATTCAACAAGCACAGCACTTACACAAATGACTGATGATTGGCTGAGAGAAATGTATGATAAAAAGATTGTTGGAACTGTTTTGTTAGACTTCAGTGCCGCTTTAGACATTATCGATCATATTCTGCTGCTGGAAAAAAAACTATGTATTATGGCTTTACACCCCCTGCTATATTGTGGAAAAAGAGTTACCTGTCTAACAGAACACAGAGGGTGTTCTTTAATTGAAACCTCTCCAACAGAATCCAGGTAAAATCAGGAATTCCACAAGGCAACTGTCTAGGCCCCTTACTTTCTTCAATGTTTACTAAGGACATGCCACTGGCTTTGAGTAAATACAGTGTGTCTATGTATGCGGATAACTCAACACTAAACACATCAGCTACTACAGCAACTGAAATGACTGAAACACTTAACAAAGAGCTGCAGTTAGTTTCCGAATGGGTGGCAAGGAATAAGTTAGTCCTAAATATTTCCAAAACTAAAAGCATTGTATTTAAGACAAATCATTCACTAAACCCTAAACCTCAACTAAATCTTGTAATAAATAATGTGGAAATTGAGCAAGTTGAGGTGACTAAACTCCTTGGAGTAACCCTGGATTGTAAACTGTCATGGTCAAAACATATTGATACAACAGTAGTAAGATGGGGAGAAGTCTGTTCATAATAAAGAGCTACTCTACCTTCTAAACAGCACTGTCAACAAGGCAGGTCTTACAGGCTCTAGTTTTGTCGCACCTGGACTACTGTTCAGTCATGTGGTCAGGTGCTACAAAGAGGGACTTAGGGAAATTGCAATTGGCTCAGAACAGGGCAGGGCAGCAAGGCTGGCCCTTGGATGTACACAGAGAGCAAACATTAATAATATGCATGTCCATCTCTCCTGGCTGAAAGTAGAGGAGAAATTGACTTCATCACTACTTGTATTTATGAGAGGTATTGACATGTTGAAAGCACTGAGCTGTCTGTTTAAACGACTAGCACACAGCTCAGACACCCATGCATATCCTACAAGACATGTCCCCAGAGGTCTCTTCACAGTCCCCAAGTCAAGAACAGACTATGACTACATGGAACTCTATCCCACATCTGGTAACTGATGCAAACAGTAGAATGTGTTATTGGAGTAGGGGCCTGAGGGCACACAGTGTGTTGTGAAATATATTATGAATGTGTTGTAATGTTTTTAAAGTTGTATAACTGTTTTAATGTTGCTGAACCCCAGGAAGAGTAGCTGCTGCCTTGGCAGGAACTAATGGGGATCCTTAATAAACCCCAGGAAGAGTAGCTGCTGCCTTGGCAGGAACTAATGGGGATCCATAATAAACCCCAGGAAGAGTAGCTGCTGCCTTGGCAGGAACTAATGGGGATCCATAATAAACCCCAGGAAGAGTAGCTGCTGCCTTGGCATCTTTTTTTAAATGGCGCCTAGTGCCACAATGTTTCTGCATTTTAGTCTTCAATTGTTTCAATGGTAGACTGTGACATGGCAGGTAAATGTAGAACTGTGAAAATGCGCTGAAAAGTGCTGCCGCTTTGAAAGTGGTGTGGTCATATTGAAAAGTACTGGTGCAAATTCTGTCTCGCCACACGTTTTCCGGCGTCTCTGCAGGTAGGTGCAGCCTCTCTGTATAATCACAAGAAAATATGTTCACGTGCAAAACAAGAACATAGTAATAAAAAAATAAGGTTTAGAAAAAGTACAAGAAACACGTAAGTTAATGTCAAAAGTTACTGTGTACTAGGATCTCAAAAATTCATATTCTGTTCATGGTGTTCATTTAAGTGAAAATGCCCTCTAAGCCGGTGTTTGGAGGACATATTGGCACGGGTGCTGCAAACCGTACCAATATATCCTCCAAACACCGGCTATGAGGGCATTATCACCTTTATACAACGGGTTACTAACATATTCAAATAATGATTAAAAAAATATATATT
This sequence comes from Oncorhynchus tshawytscha, assembly GCF_018296145.1. Classification (NCBI taxonomy): domain Eukaryota; kingdom Metazoa; phylum Chordata; class Actinopteri; order Salmoniformes; family Salmonidae; genus Oncorhynchus; species Oncorhynchus tshawytscha. The sequence continues at coordinate 81,525,833 of NC_056433.1, forward strand.
TTTAGGAATTATTCATACTATTTCATCCTTCCACAAGATATAGTCCCGACACAAATCTAGGGTTGCTACCCAAGCCGGCTGGTCGTTGGTTAGAGATGCGACTCAGTTGTTCAGTATTTTTGTTCTGGATCTATGGACGCGACCAAGTCATTCGTTACTGGCTGGCAACATTCTTATCTCTTGCTTGCTAGCTAGCCATCTACAGCTAATTTACAGTCACATTTAAAAAAGCAGCTAGAATAACAGCAAAGTAGCTACATTTGCATTTGTTTAAGCTGTTTTCTAGAGACATTTATTTGGATACATCCATAGCAATGAGCTAATGAGTCACAATTTCACCTGGCATAAAAAAAACATTGCTCTCTCGTCAGGACACTGTTGTTCAGAGGAGCTGGCCAACAACACAGCTAACACAGTCACTTCAAATCAAATCAAAATCAAATCAAATGTATTTATATAGCCCTTCGTACATCAGCTGATATCTCAAAGTGCTGTACAGAAACCCATTCTAAAACCCCAAACAGCAAGCAATGCAGGTGTAGAAGCACTGTGGCTAGGAAAAACTCCCTAGAAAGGCCAAAACCTAGGAAGAAACCTAGAGAGGAACCAGGCTATGTGGGGTGGCCAGTCCTCTTCTGGCTGTGCCGGGTGGAGATTATAACAGAACAGAACAAGATGTTCAAATGTTCATAAATGACCAGCATGGTCGAATAATAATAAGGCAGAACAGTTGAAACTGGAGCAGCAGCACGGCCAGGTGGATTGGGGACAGCAAGGAGTCATCATGTCAGGTAGTCCTGAGGCATGGTCCTAGGGCTCAGGTCCTCCGAGAGAGAGAAAGAAAGAGAGAAAGCGAGAATTAGAGAGAGCACACTTAAATTCACACGGGACACCGAATAGGACAGGAGAAGTACTCCAGATATAATAAACTGACCCTAGCCCCCCGACACATAAACTACTGCAGCATAAATACTGGAGGCTGAGACAGGAGGGGTCAGGAGACACTGTGGCCCCATCCGAGGACACCCCCGGACAGGGCCAAACAGGAAGGATATAACCCCACCCACTTTGCCAAAGCACAGCCCCCACACCACTAGAGGGATATCTTCAACCACCAACTTACCATCCAGAGACAAGGCTGAGTATAGCGCCAACCCAGACAGGATGATCACATCAGTGACTCAACCCACTCAGGTGACGCACCCCTCCCAGGGATGCGGGGATTCAAACTGAAGCTGGAAAGACTGCAAACTAGCTGCACTTTTTTCCATTTCCATTTCTTTGTATATATCCATAAAGATTATGCCAGCTGATTCATGATTTTGACTGGCGGAGAAACGTTGCATGCCTATCTGTCTCGTCCCGAGTCCCGACACGTTCATTACTATAGGGCAGCTGGAAATCGAATTTGAATATTGAAACAATGTTGCAAATATCGGAGAGACAGACAGCAAGGTTTACACTGTTGATAACTAAATGTTAGTCTAAAATAAATAATGTCTAGATGCTTTATATAGTGGACATCGAGTTTATAAATTGCCTGGCTGGGCTGAAGAGACAGTGGATTGCGCAGTCAGATGGAACAGAGTAAATACCGTAGGCATTTTAACGTCATAGATTTAGCCTGTGGTAACTTGTGGAATAGACACTGGCTGGAATGCGGGTTTTAACCAATCAGCATTCAGGATTAGACACACCCTTTGTATAAATCATAGGTACAGCATAAATATAGAACCTGTAACTTGTTAGATCATATTTCCCTTAGGGGATTCCACTCTGGGTTAGGCTGTGTTGCAGCTTTAACTCAGGTTTATGTTTTAGATTTTCAGGTGTATAATATACACATGGCAAAATACATATAGTTTTTTATCAGAACCATACAAATGTGCCTTTCCCACTCCCACCTAGTTTATAGTCAATAATATATTGACTGCACTACCACATCACACTCCTGAGGAATATGACCCTTTGTTTATTGTTTACTATCTAAGGTCTATATTAAATTAAAAAGCTGCCAAACAGGTTTCAGTGCTGTAAGGGATAAACAAATGTTGGTCCTGTGATGTAAGAATGCATGTTTAGATTCATGGAGCTGGTGGTTGCAGTGTTTACACTATGTTGACAGTGTTGACACTATGTTGACAGTGTTGACACTGTGTTGACAGTGTTGACACTGTGTTGACAGTGTTTACACTATGTTGACAGTGTTGACACTATGTTGACAGTGTTGACACTATGTTGACAGTGTTTACACTATGTTGACAGTGTTTACACTATGTTGACAGTGTTTACACTATGTTTACTCTATGTTTACAGTGTTTACACTATGTTGACAGTGTTGACACTATGTTGACAGTGTTGACACCGTGTTGACACTATATTGACAGTGTTGACAGTGTTGACACTATGTTGACAATGTTGACACTATGTTTACAGTGTTGACACTATGTTGACACTATGTTGACAGTGTTGACACTATGTTTATAGTCTTTACACAATGTTGACAGTGTTGACACTATGTTGACTGTGTTGACACTATATGTTGACTGTGTTGACACTGTGTTGACAGCATTTACACCATGTTTACTCTGTGTTTACACTATGTTTACCACATTCACACTATTTTTTTCAGTGTTTACACTTTGTTTACTATGTCTCCAGTGTTTATGCTATGTTGACAGTGTTTACACTATGTTGACAGTGTTTACACTATGTTTACCTCGTTTACACTATGTTTACTCTATGTTTACAGTGTTTACAGTGTTTACTCTATGTTTACAGTGTTTACAGTGTTTACTCTATGTTTACAGCATTTACGCTATGTTTACTCTATGTTTACAGTGTTTACACTATGTTTACTCTGTTTCCAGTGTTTATGCTATGTTTACAGTGTTTACTCTAGGTTTACAGCATTTACTCTGTTTACAATGTTTACACTATGTTTACTTTATGTTTACTCTATAATTACACTGTTTACACTATGTTTACTTTATGTTTACTCTATGTTTACACTGTTTACTCTATGTTTACAGCGTTTACTCTATGTTTACAGCGTTTAATCTGTTTACTCTGTTTACAGTGTTTACACTATGTTTACACTGTTTACTTTATGTTTACTTTATGTTTACTCTATAATTACAGTGTTTACACTATGTTTACAGCATTTACTCTATGTTTACAGTGTGAAGGGAAAATAAGCTCAACTGCACATTGTCTCAAAAATGCTGCATGGGAAGATTTACGCTTACTTGTTATCCAGTTCAGATTGAAAACCGCCATTTTACAAATGACCCAAATGATAACGTTCCTATGGTTAACTTTCCCTTCTCTCTGTCCATTGACCTGTTACTGTACAGTTTACTACACAGTGGTTCAAATGCTCTTAATCTGTTTCCTACATTTTGAATCATACAGGACATACAGGACCCCCCCAGAAGTAAAATATGAAATGACAAACTTTCTCAAGAGAAGTTTACTTCTGGGTAACCAAGATTATACAGGCTATACGGCTATACAGGCCTACACATCTAGACATCTATACAGGCCTAGACATCTATACAGGCCTACACATCTATACAGGCAGAGACATCTATACAGGCCTAGACATCTATACAGGCCTAGACATCTATACAGGCCTACACATCTATACAGGCCTACACATCTATACAGGCTTGACATCTATACAGGCCTAGACATCTATACAGGCCTAGACAGCTATCAGACCCAGTGTCTACACAGCTATCAGACCCAGTGCCTACACAGCTATCAGACCCAGTGCCTAGACAGCTATCAGACCCAGTGCCTACACAGCTATCAGACCCCGTGCCTACACAGCTATCAGACCCCGTGCCTAGACAGCTATCAGACCCAGTGCCTACACAGCTATCAGACCCCGTGCCTACACAGCTATCAGACCCAGTGCCTACACAGCTATCAGACCCCGTGCCTACACAGCTATCAGACCCCGTGCCTAGACAGCTATCCGTGCCAGGATAAAGTGTGTAACCGGGCAGTTGAAATCGGTGAGGGGGCACCATTTATTTAGGTTCTTGCATTGGAATGATATTGAATTCTGCTTATATCACGCTATATGACAGTAAACCAAGAGACTTTTGAGGATACAGGTTGGCGCGAAACCTCCAGCCCATCTCCACTGCACTGTTTCAGCACAATGGTACAATGGTTTTGCACGGTAAAGCAAGGCCGTTTTGCCAATGAATATAGGCTATAATTCACCTATTACAAACAGCATATGTGAATGCAGCCGTACACACAGCTGTCTTACCTAAATAATGCTAACTAAATAATGCTAACTAAATAATGCTAACTTAATAATGCTAACTAAATAATGCTAACTAAATAATGCTAATTAAATAATGCTAACTTAATAATGCTAACTAAATAATGCTAACTAAATAATGCTAACTAAATGCTGAAAGTAGTAGCCTTGTTATTCAAGCATTCAAACAGTTTGGCTAACAATGCCGACACAACTGCAAATGCTAACGAATGAAAGCGAACGGAACAAACCAGTGGTACCAAGTAGTAAGTAAAGTAAATATCAGATCGATAATGACAATCTGTATTTAGGCTAGTTACAATAACAGTAGTCCAACTCAGTAAACAAAAGGTGAATGGAGATCAAAATAACCTAAACACAGCCTAAAGCCTACTACAGTGAGATGCAGCCTACACTCTACTACAGTGAGATAAAGCCTACAGTCTACGACAGTGAGATGCAGCCTACTACAGTGAGATAAAGCCTCCAGTCTACTACAGTGAGATGCAGCCTACTACAGTGAGATGCAGTCTACTACAGTGAGATGCAGTTTACTACAGTGAGATAAAGCCTACTACAGTGAGATGCAGTCTTCTACAGTGAGATAAAGCCTACTACAGTGAGATAAAGCCTACTACAGTGAGATGCAGTCTTCTACAGTGAGATAAAGCCTACAGTCTACTACAGTGAGATAAAGCCTACTACAGTGAGATGCAGCCTACTACAGTGAGATAAAGCCTACTACAGTGAGATAAAGCCTACTACAGTGAGATAAAGCCTACCACAGTGAGATAAAGCCTACTACAGTGAGATAAAGCCTACTACAGTGAGATAAAGCCTACAGTCTACTACAGTGAGATAAAGCCTACTACAGTGAGATTAAGCCTACTACAGTGAGATAAAGCCTACTACAGTGAGATAAAGCCTACAGCCTACTACAGTGAGATGCAGTCTTCAGCCTACTACAGTGAGATGCAGCCTACAGCCTACTACAGTGAGATGCAGCCTACAGTCTACTACAGTGAGATGCAGTCTACAGCCTACTACAGTGAGATGCAGTCTACAGTCTACTATAGTGAGATGCAGTCTACAGTCTACTACAGTGAGATGCAGCCTCCAGCCTACTACAGTGATATGCAGCCATGCAAAGCAGTCTTGTCAAGTAAATAGGCCTATAGGCTTCAGCAACATGTTGGGATATGGCACACAGTTCCATTTGCAACCATGAAAACAAATAGTGTACCAAGAATACCATAGTAGAATGAATATTTGTATTTATTTTACTCCCTTTTTCTCCCCAATTGCGATCTTGTCTCATCTCTGCAACTCCCTAACGGGCTCTGGAGAGGCAAGTCATGCGTCCCCCAAAACATGACTCGCCAAACCGCACCTGCCAGCTTAACCCGGAAGCCAGCCGTACAACACAAGTCAGCGTGCACTGCGCCTTGCCCGCCACAAGGAGTCGCTAGAGCACAATGGGACAAGGACATCCCAGCCAGCCAAACCCTCCCCTAACCTGGATGATACTGGGCCAATTATACACCGCCTCATGGGTCTCCCGGTCGCGACACATCCTGGGATCAAACCCGGGTCTGTAGTGATGCCTCTAGCACTGCGATGCAGTTCCTTAGACCGCAGCGCCACTCGGGATGCCAGAATGAATGTATTTCTATGATGAAACATAACGATGTGTAGCTACTGCCCAGGAGCGTCATTTAGGTTCTGGCATTTGAATTATATTGAATTCTGCTTATATCACGCTATAACACAATAAACATAAACGTTCAAATGCTATTAACCAAGAAGTGACCGGTTCAATGGCGTGAAATCTCCCTGCGTTCTATCAACACCATGGACAGAATCATACACGCTAAAAGCAAGATTTTGATCAAAAACCAACCAGCTAGATTGTTTCATACTTTTTTTCAGAAGAGTTGCAGCGTCCTTGACGTCCTGCAACTTCTTGTAAGATCAGGCTATGCAGGCAGAGCTAGCTGGAGCTCGGCAGCATTAGCGCTGCTAGGCTTGGCGGCGGCCTCGATGGTTGGACGTTCTCCTCCTTTTGGCTTTGTTTGGGTACTTTGGCAAAGCCAATTTCTGATATCCATTGTGGCAGTTTAACTGGTTCGAGCTAGCTAAATAGGCTAAGGCTAATGACACTAACGTATTTTACAGCTAACTAAGAAGCTAACTAAACTCTGGAGTGGTGGGGCGTGAGGCAGAGTTGAGAGAAGCAGCTTCAACAGTAAACTTGACCCCCGCAGTTATAAATCAAAATCATAATATTACAGGCGGAGTCGTACCTCGTTATTCACTTAGCCTACCACAGATGAGAAGCGTTTTCCCTCCGCTTTTTGTGGAACCCCAAAGGAATCATACCTACCTGCCCCAGTGGCTTTCCATAGTCCCCTACACACACCGTGTCCATTGTGCTGACACAGCGCAGTGGAGATACAGATTTTGTGCCAACCTATCACTCAAATCATTTTAACTTTTTAGTTATTTTTATAGAGCGACATACAACTAAAACTAAGGAGGCACAAGTTTCAACTGAGCGGGCTAAGCACCCTTTTGCCTCCCTCGTGGAGTAATTTCATTGAAATGATGTGGAAACAATATTGATCCAACCAGTGTATGCCCAGTTGAATACAGCTATACTGGCCTACACAGCTATACAGGGAGAGAGAGAGAGAGAGAGAGCGAGAGAGAGAGAGAGAGAGAAATTGTAGAGAGAATGATAACACATTCTAATTTTGTTATGATAACACGTTCTATGTTCTAAATTCATTATGATAACACGTTCTATGTTCTAAATTTGTTATGATAACGCATTCTAAGTTCTATGTTTAATGTTCTGTTGTGCAGGTCGAATCGAGAATGCCAGATAGACCAGCATCACCGCAACCAGTGCCAATACTGCCGGCTGAAGAAATGCTTCCGTGTTGGCATGCGCAAAGAAGGTAACTATCCTATCTTACCTATTGCACAACATCTCCGCCAGTCAGACCATGCCTAAAGCAGAGGCCAATCCAAATGTTCCATATATCGTAACTGACTGCATCAACATAGTTTGCCCCTGCCATTAGAAACAGAGCCGACATTTCACAACTCTTGTCAGGTGGCCAAAATATTTGCATATTTACACTGTAAACTACATCAAGCTCAATTTTAAAAGCCCCAACGCTATTTTAAAGGTGTTAATGGGTGAGGAAAACTGCCTCACAGTTTCATATAAATGCAAACATGTTTTATACTTGTTTCATGTGGCATAGTATTTGTAAACCAGTTTAGCTCTATCCTCTAACCAACACACTCTTGACCCCTAGTCTCTAAGTACCACTACGTAGTACGTATCATTCAGGGCTAGGTGCCAGAGGCATTTCCCAGGCAGTGTGAAGGTTGAATAACCAAGCCTGTATTCTGCTTTGAGCTGACACCAGCCCAGAGCTATATTCAGCAGGGATATTCATTCAGGGGTCAGAGTCACCCAACGACAGCACTGACGAAGCCAGGCCACAGTGTTTCCACATTACCTGGAAATGCTTGGATCACCTTCGCCGGTTGGTGGGTCCAACTTGAGGTGTCATTAAAAAAAAAAGACTTCCCCACCCCCACCCCTCCCCAACGTAAAAAATATTTTGACATGACCCTCCCCTTGTACTAAAAAAAAATTGGACACCTTCCCTCGCAATAGTGTTTACGGCCACAAATACACTACATGACCAAAGTATGTGGACACCTGCTCGTCGAACATCTTATTCCAAAATCATGGGCATTAATATGGAGTTGATCCCCCCCTTTGCTGCTATAACAGCCTCCACTCTTCTGGGAAGGCTTTCCACTAGCTGTTGGAACATTGCTGTGGGGACTTGCATTCAGCCACAAGAGCATTAGTGAGGTCGGGCACTTATGATGGGCGATTAGGCCTGGCTCGCAGTCGGCGTTCGATGGGGTTGAGGTCAGGGCCTAACCCGAACCATGAAAAACAGGCCCCAGACCATTATTCCTCCTCCACCAAACTTTACAGTTGGCACTATGTATTTGGGCAGGTAGTGTTTACCTGGCATCCGCCAAACCCAGATTTGTCCATCAGACGGTGAAACGTGACTCATCACTCCTGAAATAGCCAATTCACTCATTTGAAGGAGTGTCTACATACTGTACTTTTGTATATATATAGTGTAACTGTAGCTACCCTGTGTTTATAAATGTGGATATCAACTTCGACACTTCAGCATGCGCCCCGCAGGCTACGGGCCAGGAGGTTGAGGGTCCGCCGACCACCACGGACAAGCTAACTCTCCTTGCATGTTTCATTAGACACTACATTTATCTTTATTTAACTCGGCAAGTCAGTTAAGAACAGATTCTTATTTTCAATGACGGCCTAGGAACAGTAGGTTAACTGCCTTGTTCAGAACGACAGATTTTTACCTTGTCAGCTCGGGGATTCAATCTTGCAACCTTTCGGTTACTGTTCCAACGCTCTAACCACTAGGCTACCTGCTGCCCCACTACGATCAGAGCTGCAGACAATAATCAGCTGGGTCAGCGTTTCCCAAACTGGGTCCTGGGGACCCCAAGTGGTGCACATGTTGGTTTTTGCCCTGAAACTACACAGCGGATTTAAATGATCAAAGCTTGATGATTAGTTTATTATTTGAATCAGCTGTGTAGTGTTAGGGCAGAAGAAAACTAAACGTGCACGAGGGGGCCCCGGGACCCAGTTTGGGAAACCCTTGGGCTAGGCATCTACAGCTCTGTCAGCATATCTTTCGTCTTGCAAGAAAACCCTGAGGTGGAAATCCGATTTTCAAAATGTTGATGCTATATTTATATAAAATATATGCAACAAATTTTCCACCAATGCACCACAACCAATAAGCAAAGCATACCGACTTGGGGGAGCTTCAACTTCATAGTTTGTGTTTTCAACACCACAATCTGCACAGTTTGGATGCTGGAATTTTATTTTGGACGATTCCTACAGGATAATTTTTAAATAGCCTAATCAGATTAAAACATTGAGACTGGTTGTGTTTATGCCACACCTAAAAGGTAATACATTTTGAAAGTGAAATTACAAATATTTTGGCTATATTGGAGGCAGAGAGAGCATGACTTTCCTGGGAACATTATGACAGCGCATCTCATTATGTCTCTCTAGACCCAAAACTGATCCAAATTAAATTAATGGAATGAAATATTCAAATTATAGGGCTTTCGCTCCATTATTCAAATGACATTTTCAATGCAGTCTACAGCCTAGAGAGGAATGTTGTTCTCACTTGAAAACCATCATGCAGTTATTTGTTGCAAGGCTAGTCTAGGAAGGATATGTGAATTGTCCCTAAACATGATCATTAGGGAAGTGTTTTGAGCTGAGTGTCTCATGTCTTCACTGTTCTTTCATGCGCAATGAAGTACCTGGCCTCTCCACTTACATAAAACATTGGTGCAGCTTTGAATGATTTTATGTGTGGTTTGATGCTAGTTAGCATATTATAGATCTGGGCAAACAATCCACCTATCACTATTGTCACTATGAATGGTGGATAGAGGACAGGTTAGACTGTTAGACTAGACTATACTTACCTGTGATATAGTAAATGTTTTGGAAGCACCAAAACACCTTAATATAGGAGACTCATGCAAGCAGATGAGAAAATATGTCTAGGGTGGAAGAGATGTTATAGTGAAACCTGTAATGATTTAGTGAAACCTGTAATGATTTAGTAAAACCTGCAGAAGGGTCAATGTAAACCAGGGAAAAAAACACCATGCTCCTCTGTGCACAATAAAAAAAAACACACTATCCTTCCCAATTCAAAAGAAAAATTTAACAACCCTTCCCAAATCAAAAAAAAGTTTAAAAAGTCCCCTATTTTACATCAGCCTCTATAACCTCTACAAAGCCCTTTCTCTCCCTCTCTTCCCCTCTCCTCCCTCTCTCTCTTCCCTCCAGCAGTCCAGCGTGGGCGTATCCCTCCATCCCACTCAGGCATCAGTCCCACTTCTTTGGTCGGCGGAGGTGGTGGTACTGGGGCCGGGCCAGTAGGGGGCGAATTCTTCAACGGCCAGCCTGTGTCTGAGCTCATCTCCCAGCTGCTCCGTGCTGAACCGTACCCCAGCAGCCGCTACGGTCCCCAATACGGCCAGCAGCAGCAGATGCAAGGTGCTGGAGGAGGCTCCGTCATGGGCATCGACAACATCTGTGAGCTGGCGGCACGCCTCCTCTTCAGCACCATCGAGTGGGCCAGGAACATCCCCTACTTCCCTGAGCTGCCCGTCTCTGAGCAGGTGGCTCTGCTGAGACTGAGCTGGAGCGAGCTGTTCATCCTGAACGCAGCCCAGTCCGCCCTGCCACTACACATGGCCCCACTGCTGGCCGCCGCCGGCTTCCACTCCTCACCCATGTCAGCAGAGAGGGTGGTGTCCTTCATGGACCAGGTGAGGGTGTTCCAGGACCAGGTGGACAAGCTGACCCGACTTCAGGTGGACTCGGCAGAGTACAGCTGCCTCAAGGCCATCGCTCTCTTGTCTCCAGGTCAGTGTATTGGTTGGTCGTCTCTCTAAGGCCACCGCCCTCTTGTCTCCAGGTCAGTGTACTGGTTGTTTGTCTCTCTAAGGCCACCGCCCTCTTGTCTGCAGGTCAGTGTACTGGTTGGTCGTCTCTCTAAGGCCACCGCCCTCTTGTCTGCAGGTCAGTGTACTGGTTGGTCGTCTCTCTAAGGCCCAAACCAAGACCCCTATACAGACACTGGGAGATGAATTCACCTTTTAGCAGGACAATAAGGCCAAATCTACACTGAGTTGCTTACCAAGAAGACAGTGAAGAAGACAGTGAAGTTGAGTTACAGTGAAAAGAATAATGAGCAAATGTTGCCCAATCCAGGTGGGGAAAGCTCTTAGAGACTTACCCAGAAAGACTCACAGCTCTTAGAGACTTACCCAGAAACCCTCACAGCTCTTAGAGACTTACCCAGAAACCCTCACAGCTCTTAGAGACTTACCCAGAATGACTCACAGCTCTTAGAGACTTACCCAGAAACCCTCACAGCTCTTAGAGCCTTACCCAGAAACCCTCACAGCTCTTAGAGACTTACCCAGAAACCCTCACAGCTCTTAGAGACTTACCCAGAAACCCTCACAGCTCTTAAAGACTTACCCAGAAACCCTCACAGCTGTAATCTCTTCCAAAGGTGATTCTAACATGTATTGACGCAGGGGGTTGAATACTTATCTCATCAATATATATTAGTATCTTATTTGTCATGATTTTTTGTGTGTAGATCGTTGACAAGAAATGACAATTAAATAAATTTTAATCCCACTTTGTAACAACTATAACGGGATTTGTCCTCTGACGAGGAGAGATCGGAGCAATATGCAGCGTGGTAAGTGTTCATGATATTTAATAGAACAGAACACTTAAATACAAAAACAACAAGAGGAGGAAAAATGAAACCGAAACAGTTCTGCTACCTAAGTATGGTTCTCAATCAGAGACAACGATTGACAGCTGACTCTGATTGGGAACCATATCAGGCCAAACACAGAAATACAAAACATAGAACAAAAACATAGAATGCCCACCCCAACTCACGCCCTGACCGAACTAAAATAGAGACATAAAAAAGGAACTAAGGTCAGGACGTGACAGTACACCCTCCCAAAGGTGCGGACTCTGGCCGCAAAACCTAAACCCATAGGGGAGGGTCTGGGTGGGCATCTGTCCACGGTGGCGGCTCTGGCGTGGGACGTGGACCCCACTCCACCTTATTCTTTGCCCACTTATGTGGTGCCTCTGGAGTGGCGACCCTCGCCGCCGACCTCGGACTGGGGACCCTTACAGTGGGCCCCGAATAGACGGGAGACTCTGGCAGTGCCGGACAGGCGGGAGACTCTGGCAGTGCCGGACAGGCAGGAGACTCTGGCAGTGCCGGAGTGAAGGGTGGCTCTGGCAGCTCCTGACTGACGGGCGGCTCTGGCAGCTCCTGCCTGACGGGCGGCTCTGGCAGCTCCGGACAGGAGAGAGACTCTGGCCGCTCCGGACAGGAGAGAGACTCTGGCAGCTCCGGACAGGAGGGAGACTCTGGCAGCTCCGGACAGGAGGGAGACTCTGGCAGCTCCAGACAGGAAGGAGAGTCTGGCAGCTCCGGACAGGAGGGAGACCCTGGCAGCTCCAGACAGGAGGGAGACTCTGGCAGCTCCTTGACAGGAAGGAGACTCTGGCAGCTCCGGACAGGAAGGAGACTCTGGCAGCTCCAGACAGGAGGGAGACTCTGGCAGCGCCAGACAGGAGGGAGACTCTGGAAGCGCCGGACAGGCTGGAGAACCTGGAGGGAGGAGACGGAGAGACAGCCTGGTGCGTGGGGCTGCCACCGGAGGCCTGGTACGTGGAGGAGGCACCGGATGGACCGGACCGTGGAGGCGCACTGGAGGTCTCGAGCACCGAACCTGCACAACCTGTCCTGGCTGGATACTCCCTGTAGCCCGGCCAGCTGTGCTGGCGAACCAGGGACACCGTGCGTAGGGCTGGTGCCATATACCCCGGGCTGAGGAGACACACTGGAGACCAGATGCACTGTGCCTGCTTCATAGCACCTGGCTCGATGCCCACTCTAGCCCGGCCGATACGAGGAGCTGCGATGTAGCGCACCGGGCTATGCCTGCGCACTGGGGACACCGTGCGCCTCACGGCATAACACGGTGCCTGCCCAGTCCACCTCTCTCCACGGTAAGCACGGGGAGTTGGCTCAGGTCTCCTACCTGACTTAGCCACACTCCCCGTGTGCCACCCCCCAATAATTTTTGGGGGCTGCCTCTTGTCCCTGTTGTGCTGCCGTGCTAACTCCTCATAATGCCGCCGCTCGGCTTTGGCTGCCTCCAGCTCTTCCCGGGGGCGGCGATATTCCCCAGCCTGTGCCCAGGGTCCCCTACCGTCCAAAATCTACTCCCATGCCCAGGAGTCCAGAACCCTCTGCTCCTGATTACCACGCTGCTTGGTCCGGTTGTGGTGGGTGATTCTGTAACGGGATTCGTCCTCCTCTGACGAGGAGTATGAGTGATCGGAACAATATGCAGCGTGGTAAGTGTTCATGATATTTAATAGAACAGAACACTTAAATACAAAAACAACAAGAGGAGGAAAAATGAAACCACCGAAACAGCTCCGTCAGGTGCAAAACACACTAAACAGAAAATAACTACCCACAAACACCAGGGAACAGGCTACCTAAGTATGGTTCTCAATCAGAGACAATGATTGACAGCTGCCTCTGATTGGGAACCATACCAGGCCAAACACAGAAATTCAAAACAGAACAAAAACACAGAATGCCCACCAGAACTCACGCCCTGACCAAACTAAAATAGAGACATAAAAAAGGAACTAAGGTCAGGACGTGACAACAACACATTTTTTTTAAAGTCAAGGGGTGTGAATACTTTCTCAGGTCACTGTAACTCTTCCCTGCTCTCAGATTAGAAAGAGAGAATATGGGAGGAAGTGGGATACAAGCCCAGGCTCATAACTTTGGAATGAGTGTTCATTTTTACTCCCACTAGTATTTCAATCGAGACAAAATGAGTCATGCAGATTCTAAAGTCAGTCTGTAGGTCAGCATTTATCATATGAACAGCCTTTTAAAGCATTATATCTCTGTCCAAATGAGAAATATGGACCTACAACTCTACAATAGTACTTCTGCTCTTTCAGTCAGCATGTCTCATTGATCTCAGGCTATGTGAGACATTATTTTCTCCTCCACTGTAGCTCTTGCCTGTGTTCTCCATTGTAGCACTAACCATTTCTGAACTTCTGATTGACTTTAAATCCATGCTTACGTCTGTCTGTGTGTCCTCTGTTGTCCTCTTCAGATGCGTGTGGTCTGACAGACCCCATCCACGTAGAGTCTCTGCAGGAGAAGGCCCAGGTGGCTCTGATGGAGTACGAGAGGATGCAGTACCCGGGTCAACCCCAGCGCTTCGGCCGTCTGCTCCTCCGCCTGCCTGCCCTCAGGGCCGTGCCCGCCAACCTCATCTCCCAGCTGTTCTTTATGCGCCTGGTGGGCAAGACACCCATCGAGACCCTCATCAGGGACATGCAACTCTCTGGGAGCTCCATTAGTTGGCCTTACGTCCCTGGGCAGTGAGGACAGGAGCCTGGGACCCACAGGACCCTGGAGGAACCTGGAAACTGGAACCCAGAATGGGATGGAGAGGGATTAGCCACTGATATCATTAATGTCTAAATTCTTGAGGATTTAGTAGAGGAGGACTATATTGCTACTCACTCACACAGAGTCAAACACTGAGCTTCCAGTGAATGGAGCTGGAATCAAACCATTGGTAGTTTAGCTGTCCGTGTATTCCAAGGAAATTATTAATTTGTCTTGGAGTATATTTCCTGATCTGTATCATGACCTCTTTGAATGACCTGTCTGAAACACAGAACAGGGTTCTAGAACACAGAACAGGGCTCTGAAACACAGAACAGGGCTCTGAAACACAGAACAGGGTTCTAGAATATAGAACAGGGCTCTGAAACACAGAACAGGGCTCTGAAACACAGAACAGGGCTCTGGAACACAGAACAGGGCTCTGAAACACAGAACAGGGCTCTGAAACACAGAACAGGGCTCTGAAACACAGAACAGGGCTCTGAAACACAGAACAGGGCTCTGAAACACAGAACAGGGCTCTGAAACACAGAACAGGGTTCTAGAATACAGAACAGGGCTCTGAAACACAGAACATGGCTCTGGAACACAGAACAGGACTCTGGAACACAGAACAGGACTCTGGAACACAGAACAGGGCTCTGGAACACAGAACAGGGCTCTGAAACACAGAACAGGGCTCCGGAACACAGAACAGGGCTACAAAACATGGAACAGGGCTCTGAAACAGAGAACAGGGTTCTGGAACACAGAACAGGGTTCTAGAATACAGAACAGGGCTCTGAAACACAGAACAGGACTCTGGAACACAGAACAGGGCTCCGAAACATGGAATAGGGCTCTGAAACACAGAACAGGGCTCTGGAACACAGAACAGGGTTCTAGAACACAGAACAGGGTTCTAGAATACAGAACAGGGCTCTGAAACACAAAACAGGACTCTGGAACACAGAACAGGGCTCTGGAACACAGAACAGGGCTCTGGAACACAGAATAGGGCTCCGAAACACGGAACAGGGTTCTAGAATACAGAACAGGGCTCTGAAACACAGAACAGGACTCTGGAACACAGAACAGGGCTCTGGAACACAGAACAGGGCTCCGAAACATGGAACAGGGCTCTGAAACACAGAACAGGGCTCTGGAACACAGAACAGGGCTCTGGAACACAGAACAGGGCTCTGAAACACAGAACAGGGCTCCGGAACACAGAATAGGGCTCCGAAACACGGAACAGGGCTCTGGAACACAGAACAGGGCTCTGAAACACAGAACAGGGCTCTGGAACACAGAACAGGGCTCTGGAACACAGAACAGGGCTCCGGAACACAGAACGGGGCTCCGGAACACAGAACAGGACTCTGGAACACAGAACAGGGCTCTGGAACACAGAACAGGGCTCTGGAACACAGAACAGGGCTCCGGAACACAGAACAGGGCTACAAAACACGGAACAGGGCTCTGAAACAGAGAACAGGGTTCTGGAACACAGAACAGGGTTCTAGAATACAGAACAGGGCTCTGAAACACAGAACAGGGCTCTGAAACACATAACAGGGCTCTGAAACACATAACAGGGCTCTGAAACACAGAACAGGGCTCTGGAACACAGAACAGGGTTCTGGAACACAGAACAGGGTTCTAGAATACAGAACAGGGCTCTGAAACACAGAACAGGACTCTGGAACACAGAACAGGGCTCCGGAACACAGAACAGGGCTCCGAAATACAGAACAGGGCTCTGAAACACAGAACATGACTCTGGAATACAGAACAGGGCTCTGAAACACAGAACAGGGCTCTGGAACACAGAACAGGGCTCTGAAACACAGAACAGGGCTCTGAAACACAGAACAGGGCTCTGAAACATAGAACAGGGCTCTGGAACACAGAACAGGGTTCGAGAATACAGAACAGGGATCTGAAACACAGAACAGGGCTCTGAAACACAGAACGGGGCTCTGGAACACAGAACAGGGTTCGAGAACACAGAACAGGCCTCTGAAACACAGAACAGGGCTCTGAAACACAGAACAGGGCTCTGAAACACAGACTGTAACTAAAGGCCCAGTGCCACTACTACCTCCATCCCCATGGCGTCCCACGCGACTCTGACCCCAGGCTCTGCGTGGCTCTCTGGCTGCTGTGTTAGGCCCCTGGGTCTCATGTGGGACCCTATTCCCCTTAGCTACAGTGCATAGGGCTCTGGTACTCAAACGTAGTGCACTGTGAAGGGAATAGGGTGCCATTTGAGATTCAGACACAGGGATTATGAAGCCACAGCCACGCCACATACTGCCATTTTATTGTGTTTTGTCCTGAGCTCTCTATTCATGTAAATCGTTGAGTTTGATTTACATTCATGTTGAGCTTATAGTGTAAAATGTCATGTGTACATTTTGCATATGTGGTCATGTTAAATCTCTGAATGTTATGCAAATAGCGGGCTCTCTCCATAGTATAAGCAATAGCATACATGCTACAGTGCATGCTATGGTGCCCGAACACTTGCACAAGCTAGCAGAGGTGAATGTATATGATAGATATCCCCTCACACGCATCCTGAGTCACAACGAGTCACCCCTGTCTTATACGTTGTTACCTCAAGGTTTATACCAATGACAGCGATTGTATAGTGGATTACCTGATAATAGAACCCTTGCATTTTTAAACGGAACTAAGAACCCTCCGTGATGTGATCGATGACAAACACAAAGAGATCAAAGCCTCGTACACACCAGCATTATGTCATTAGCCTGAAAGTGAACTAACTGTAGGGTTGACCCTTGTCATAAGGCCTATCAGAAGGCTAGGTGGAGCCATGACCGTACTGCTTAGACCTGAAGGGTAGGGGGCTAGGGGAAGCGGTTGCTTTCAGATCAGACATTTCATGTGATCGTCATACAATGTAACTAAAGGTACAGACCCCTTTAAGGACTAAAGGGTATGCTGTGTATTAACAGTAAAACTACGGTACAGTGCACGAGGCTGTGTGCATACTCTTAGTGATATTGGCCTGGACTGCAATTTCATGTGACAATGCTTCTTTTTTTTTTTTTCCCAATTGACTTACTCAGAGTGGACGTATGAATACCTGAAATCAAAGAATCTGTTTTACTCTGATGGGATTTTGACTAACGACTTCATTGTGTAGTTCTACATAAGAATCATGTTTTTATTGCGATGTCAAACCAAAATGTAAAGATAATTGCTACTGCTGACCATGGCTATTTTTGCATTACTAAAAATAAAGTATAAGTACTCTTACTGTGGTTGATTTGAGAATGCTTTCGGTTAGCGACTGATAGACAGACTATCCACAGAGCAGGACAACGGGCATCATTAAAAAGGCATTACAGTATAGACATGGCTGTGTTAATAGTGGCATAAACTGCTTTAACACAAGGGGTTGGAACAGGTTCAGGGAACAGAATCAGAACATGGAATGGAAGTGTTTTCTTGAACAGAACTGTTATTTTAAAAGCATGGGAACCGGTTAACTTTTTACTGCAGTGGGCTAAATGAGGGTCACGCAGAGTGTTTCTGGGTAGTCTTAAGCAAATGTACTTGGAAACAAAAGTATACACCTCACACACATGGTTAGGGCCTTAATAAAAAGAAGACGCCTGTACCATGTCAGATACAGAGTTGAAATGTTTTACATTTTGAGTTTGCATCCCAATATTGCACTTTACATACATCACAGAAAACTGAAATATTCACACTCCTTGAAAGTATTCACACTCCTTGAAAGTATTCACACTCCTTGAAAGTATTCACACTCCTTGAAAGTATTCACACTCCTTGAAAGTATTCACACTCCTTGAAAGTATTCACACTCCTTGAAAGTATTCACACTCCTTGACTTTTCCCACATTTTGTTGTGTTACAGCCTGCATTTTTAAATGTATTACATTTAGATTTTGTGTCACTTTTCTACACACATTACCCCATAATGTCAAAGTGGAATTATGTTTAAAAAAATAAGATATATATACAGTACCAGTTAAAGGTTTTGACATACCTACTCATTCAAGGGTTTTTCTTATTTTTAAAAATATTTTCTACATTGTAGAATACCTCATGAAGCTGGTTGAGAGAATGCCATGAGTGTGTAAAGCTGTCAACAAGACAAAGGGTGGCTACTTTGAAGAATCTCAAATATAAAATATATTTTGATTTGTTTAACACTTTTTTGGTTACTACATGATTCCATATGTGTTATTTCATAGTTTTGAGGTCTTCACTGTTATTCTACAATGTAGAAAATAGTAAAGGTGTGTCCAAACTTTTGACTGGTACTGTACATATATATATATTCTTTCCCACCTTAAACTTAGATGGAGATTGGTGACATGATTGAGATAAACAGGGGTACATACAACCACTGGGTTGTGGACATTGGACATGGAGAGATCATTAATGTGGATGTTTTTCTGGAAATGTATTTATGGTTCATTACAATGCCACAACTGGGGGAGAATGTAAACATAATCCGAAGTTAAATCTTAACAGTATAGTTTTGGACAGAACTGACTTCTGAACAGCATAATAAAACTGACTTCTGAACAGCATAGTACAACTGACTTCTGAACAGCATAGTAAAACTGACTTCTGAACAGCATAATAAAACTGACTTCTGAACAGCATAGTACAACTGACTTCTGAACAGCATAGTAAAACTGACTTCTGAACAAGAACGTTCGAGTCAGAACTTTTTAAACTTAATCAGCTTCAGCATTTGATGTTCTCTCTCTCTCAACACACACACTCCTTTTTCCCTTCTGTTTGTAGACGGGCCTGCTTCTCCAACAGTAGCTCACCCAGCGGTTCCTGTAAAGGCACGTTACAATAGAGAAGTTAGAGGATTAGGCACAAGGCATGTTTACAGGTGGGCTTGGTGCACTGGCTTCTGGAGCAGTGGTGATAGTAGCAGTGGAAGTGGTGACAGTATCAGTGGAAATGGTGTTCGTTTCAGTGGAAGTGGTGACAGTAGCAGTGGAAGTGGTGATAGTAGCAGTGGAAGTGGTGACAGTAGCAGTGGAAGTGGTGATAGTGGAAGTGGTGATAGTGGAAGTGGTGACAGTATCAGTGGAAGTGGTGATAGTGGAAGTGGTGATAGTAGCAGTGGAAGTGGTGATAGTAGCAGTGGAAGTGGTGATAGTAGCAGTGGAAGTGGTGATAGTAGCAGTGGAAGTGGTGATAGTGGAAGTGGTGAAGTGGTGAGTGGAAGTGGTGACAGTATCAGTGGAAGTGGTGATAGTGGAAGTGGTGATAGTAGCAGTGGAAGTGGTGATAGTAGCAGTGGAAGTGGTGATAGTAGCAGTGGAAGTGGTGATAGTATCAGTGGAAGTGGTGACAGTATCAGTGGAAGTGGTGACAGTAGCAGTGGAAGTGGTGATAGTAGCAGTGGAAGTGGTGATAGTAGCAGTGGAAGTGGTGACAGTAGCAGTGGAAGTGGTGACAGTAGCAGTGGAAGTGGTGATAGTAGCAGTGGAAGTGGTGACAGTAGCAGTGGAAGTGGTGATAGTAGCAGTGGAAGTGGTGATAGTAGCAGTGGAAGTGGTGATAGTATCAGTGGAAGTGATGATAGTAGCAGTGGAAGTGGTGTTTGTAGCCATGTTAGAAAATAGGGTTATTGGCTGTCCCATGAGTCCATGGAGAAATGTCAGTAATGTCAGATGGTCTTCAATAGTTAAATTAATAAAATACAATATCAAAGGCCAATGTGGTTGTGTTGTCATTTTCCTCTCAAAGCAAGCAGAAGTATTTAAAAAAAATATTTTTAGGTTACTGTCACACCCTGGCCTTAGTTATCTGTGTTTTCTTTATTATTTTGGTTAGGCCAGGGTGTGACATGGGTGATTTATTGTGTTTCATCTTGTCTAGGGGTTTGTTAGATTAATGGGGTTGTGTTCAGTTTAGGTGTCTAGGTAAGTCTATGGTTGCCTGGAGTGGTTCTCAATCAGAGGCAGGTGCTTATTGTTGTCTCTGATTGGGAACCATATTTAGGCAGCCATATTCTGTGGGTATTTTATGGGTGATTGTTTCCTGTGTCAGTGTTTGTGCCACACGGGACTGTTTTGATGTTTTCATGTGTCTTGTTTTGAATATGTGTTCATGTTGAGATTTTCTTATTGATAGAACCATGGACACTTACCATGCTGCATATTGGTCCTCTGATCCTTCTCGCCTCTCCTCTTCAGATGAAGAGGAGGAACACCGTGACAGTTACTCTAAGTATAAAGGGTTTATGTATCAGGCTACTTTCTGTTCATTAGCTCTACATTGACTATTTTCATGTAAACTGTTACCAAATATTCTGTCAATGTATTAGGCCATTTTTACTTTTAGGGCTGGATTGTCTGACCCAGATTAAACCTACTCCTGGACTGAATAACAGGGTCAATGGGAAATATTTATTGAAAGCGATTCTTAGTCCAGATTTAGGCTTAATCTGGGTCTGTGAAAACTACCTTTAAATGTTCTGAACCTTTGTTTCTTGCATACAGTAGCATAAAAGGTTTTTGATGACATCAATGTTGTTACGTTCCCCAGCAAGAAAAACAAATAATGTGGCTCCAACGGAAGGGGAGGACTAACAAAGAGTCACTGACCATCAACCAAAACTAAACAGGTGTGGTTTTAGGAGGGGTTCTGATAGACACTCATGGGGGAGGTCCACTGAAAGTTGCCTAGCAACAACTGGAACCTAACAGACACCTACTGTGAGAGCCCACTAAATTCACCCAAGAAGAGGCCAAACATTAGAAAAACCCACACCAAACTTAAAGACAGGAATCAAACCAAAAAGTTTAGCAAAACAAAAGCAGGGAAGATCAGATAAAGGAATGTTGTTTCTAGAAATCAAATAGGGAGTGCCAACTGAAGGTGATGACTGTGCTGACTAACGAGGTGACGCACTACACGCTAAAGTCCAACCTCAAAACATAAATGGAAAAAACAAACAAGATGAAGATCTTTATCTACAGTTAATAAAGATGACAAATGTTAAGGTCCCAAATCATGAGATATTCTGTTAAATGTTCTATACAACAAGTTTTCAGATGACCAACAGGGTCATCTGGCTGTGTACGGTCATCAATGTGCCAGTGTGATTGAGAATAAATAGCTCCTCATTAGTGTTTTATGCATGTAGCCATGTTATATCTCTGAAAATGTTGAATATTACAAACCCCAAACAAGTCCTGAGAAGACTTGAGGACTGGCTTGTTGTTAGATCACTGACTGAACATGTACTGTCTACATGGCCCCCTCTATTGGCCAATTATGTGAGGTACATTGTATTGTGATTAATAACTGCTTTAGTCAGAGATGAGATAAGTAGGGGTGCTGAGACTGCTGCAGCACAACCCAGTCTCTCATTAATGATGTACTATATGTACAAATTAGCACAACGTTTTTATGTACTAATAGCACAAACTCGTGGTGCATTGAACTACATTAATACCAAGCCCCTTCTGAATCCCTTAACTCAATGCTCTCTGAGTTTGGGCTATTAGTACAAATAAACATAACTGCTTATTTGGAGGTAGCTAGCTAGCTATTTTAAAGTGAAAGCAAGGTAAATTATTGAATAAGAAATTACCAATAATCTAGTAGTTTCTGTATTTCGGTCCGCATAATTCTAGACTATTATTTTATTTTAATGAGTTATGTGCAATTTCATAGTTTTGATATCTTCACTAATTATTCTACAATGTAGAAAATAGTAAAAATGAATAAAAACCCTGGAATGAGTACTGTAGGTGTGTCCAAACATTTGGCTGGTACTGTACATTACAAATAAAACACAAAATACACATTCAAAAAAGCCTCCAATTTAATTTTACCTTTATTTAACTAGGCAAGTCAGTTAAGAACAAATTCATATTTTCAATGATGGCCTAGGAACAGTGGGTTAACTGCCTGTTCAGGGGCAGAACGACAGATTTGTACCTTGTCAGCTCGGGGATTTGAACTTGCAACCTTTCGGTTACTAGTCCAACGCTCTAACCACTAGGCTACCCTGCCGCCCCAATCAATAATTTAAGGTACTAGAATATCTAAATGCAGGGAATTATGTGTATTGTTCCACACATAACGGCCCAGAAAATAAACAACTCTGTGGCGACCAAAGAGATCTTCAGAGTTAAAATAAGATATTAAGCTTTAGTTTAGTAACATGAACAATTCTCAGGTCAATGAACTGTACAAATATGTATAGGGCATACATTCATTAGATGACAATAAAAGTCATACTTAATCGGTATGTTCCTGGTCAATTTTGATGTTTTGTTATAGTTTGTACCGCGGACACAATTTTATTTATACCTCTACACAAAACATTTGCAAATGACCGTTCTGTAACGTTGACCTCTGATGAACAGGTCCCATATTTTTGGGCAACAGCGACGTTTGCTAGTAATGTTCGCAAAAAATCCTTGAGATGTTTCTAGAAACTTGATTGGAGTGGTCCCATGGTTGACAGTGCACGCCAGAGCGAAAACCAAGCCATGAGGTCGAAGGAATTGTCTGTAGAGCTCTGAGACAGGATTGTGTCGAGGCACAGGTATGGGGAAGGGTACCAAAACATTTCTGCAGCATTGAAAGTCCCCTAGAACACAGTGGCCTCCATCCTTCTTAAATGTAAGAAGTTTATGGTAGAGTGGTCAGACGGAAGCCACTCCTCAGTAAAAGGCACATGACAGCCCACTTGGAGTTTGCAAAAAGGTACCTAAAAAGACTCTCAGACCATTAGAAACAAGATTATCTGGTCTGATGAAACCAAGATTGAACTCTTTGGACTGAATGCCAGGCGTCACGTCTGGAAGAAACCTGGCACCATCTCTACGGTGAAGCAAGGTGGTGGCAGCATCACGCTGTGGTGATGTTTTTCGGCGGGAGGGACTGGGAGACCAGTCAGGATCGAGGGAAAGATGAATGTAGCAAAGTACAGAGTGATCCTTGAAGAAAACCTGCTCCAGAGTGCTCAGGACCTCAGACTGGGGTGAAGGTTTACCTTCCAACAGGGCAATAACCCTAAGCACACAGCCAAGACAATGCAGAAGTGGCTTCAGGACAAGTCTCTAAATGTCCTTGAGGTAGCCCAGCCGGAGCCCGGACTTGAAACGATCTAACATCCCTGGAGAGACCTAAAAATAGCTGTGCAGCGACACTCCCCATTCTACCTGACAGAGCTTTAGGGAATCTGCAGAGAAGAATGAGAGAAACTCCCTGAATACAGGTGTGGCAAGCCTGTAGCGTCATACCCAAGAAGTCTCAAGGCTGTAATCGCTGCCAAAGGTGCTTCAAGAAAGTACTGAGTAAAGCGTCTGAATATTTATGTAAATGTGATATTTTAAGGTTTTTATTTGTAATAAAATTGCAAAAAATTCTAAAAACCTGTTTTTTGCTTTGTCATCATGTGGTATTGTGTGTAGATTGATGAGGGCGGAAACAATTAATTAATTTTAGAATAATGCTGTAATGTAAGAAAATGTGGAAAAAGTCAAGGGGTCTGAATACTTTCCTAAGGCACTGTAAGTAGATCTTTCCCCATTAGCCAAGATAACAGCTTATCTTGCAAAGGAATCCTACGGAGAGTCATATGAGAAATATAAGACATATTTTGCACATACTACACATGGTTAATATGTTTCAGTCTGTTTGCTGACGTTACACACCCAATGAACACAACCCACCTCTGCCCTGCCCTACGGTAGGACAGGTTGGAGGAGCTGCTGGGAGCTAGAGATGGAACTTGTGTGCTATGACTGGTGAGCACAATCACCCTCTATCTCTGTCTGAGGACAGAAGCTGGGTAGACAACATAACTAGAACCCTCCTGTTGCTTAAGTCAGAACTCACTGGCTGGAGGGAATCCCTCTAGGAATTGGTTCTCACTGAAGAAAAAACAACTGTGTGTCCAAAATGACATCATATTCCCTATATAGTGCACTAGTTTTGACCAGAGCCCTATGGGCCCTGAACAAAAGTAGTGCACTATAAAGGGAATAGGATTCAATTTAAAGACAAACACTCTGCACTTCTTTCTTGTTTACTTTTACAGAGCTCAAGTCGATAATTTATAGTTTATTTTGGATGACTTTAGCTGGTCTACAGTACACAGTCTTGTAATGGTAGGATGACTTTAGCTGGTCTACAGTACACAGTCTTGTAATGGTAGGATGACTTCAGCTGGTCTATAGTATACAGTCTTGTAATGGTAGGATGACTTTAGCTGGTCTACAGTACACAGTCTTGTAATGGTAGGATGACTTCAGCTGGTCTATAGTACACAGACTTGTAATGGTAGGATGACTTTAGCTGGTCTATAGTATACAGACTTGTAATGGTAGGATGACTTTAGCTGGTCTATAGTATACAGTCTAGCTGGTCTATAGTATACAGACTTGTAATGGTAGGATGACTTTAGCTGGTCTATAGTATACAGTCTTGTAATGGTAGGATGACTTTAGCTGGTCTATAGTATACAGTCTAGCTGGTCTATAGTATACAGACTTGTAATGGTAGGATGACTTTAGCTGGTCTATAGTATACAGTCTTGTAATGGTAGGATGACTTTAGCTGCTCTATAGTATACAGTCTTGTAATGGTAGGATGACTTTAGCTGCTCTATAGTATATAGTCTTGCTGGTCTATAGTATACAGTCTTGTAATGGTAGGATGACTTTAGCTGGTCTATAGTATACAGACTTGTAATGGTAGGATGACATTAGCTGGTCTATAGTATACAGTCTTGTAATGGTATGATGACTTTAGCTGGTCTATAGTATACAGTCTTGTAATGGTAGGATGACTTTAGCTGGTCTATAGTATACAGTCTTGCTGGTCTATAGTATACAGTCTTGTAATGGTAGGATGACTTTAGCTGGTCTATAGTATACAGTCTAGCTGGTCTACAGTATACAGTCTTGTAATGGTAGGATAACTTTAGCTGGTCTATAGTATACAGTCTTGTAATGGTAGGATGACTTTAGCTGGTCTATAGTATGCAGTCTTGCTGGTCTATAGTATACAGTCTTGTAATGGTAGGATGACTTTAGCTGGTCTATAGTATACAGACTTGCTGGTCTATAGTATACAGTCTTGTAATGGTAGGATGACTTTAGCTGGTCTATAGTATACAGTCTAGCTGGTCTATAGTATACAGTCTAGCTGGTCTATAGTATACAGTCTTGTAATGGTAGAATGCCTTTAGCTGGTCTATTTGACCATATCTAAACAAAGCGTTCAGCCGTAGCTACACGTAGTCGTCAGGTGTATGGTTTTGTTGTTTGGGGGGATTGGTATAGCTTACTGCCCTCACTGCTTGTCGGTCATTTTATTGAGAAACAAACATTCAAAACCAGAGGTCGAGCTGGTTGCAAACGCGCTTGGGTCTCAAAGAGTTAAGTTGAATAACAGGATGTTGGTTTGGATCTTGTAATATAAGGGCAAGTGTTTTTTTCACTAGGCACAATCAACAGTGAGACGTTCACATGCAAAACATGGCTCTTCCCACAGTAAGTACTGCTGCTGATCTTTCACTAATACTAATTACTATTAATCAACAGTACCATAAAAGGTGTGTGTGTGTGGACATGTTTAACTATAATTGCGGGGACCAGAATAGTAAACAAACAATTTGACCAAGCTGGGGACATTTTACCAGTCCCCACAAGGAAAAAGGCAATTTATTGGGGGATTAGGGTTAGAATTAGGGTTAGGGGTGAGAGAAAATATTTTAGCCAAACAGGACTGTGTGTGTGTGTGTGTGTGTGTGTGTGTGTGTGTATGTGGGGGAGGGGGTTACATAATTAAACATCCTCTTACCCACCTTATTCTTAAATGCAGTTTGGTGACATGATTGAGATCAACAGAGGTCGATACAAACACTGGGCTCTGTACATTGGAAATGAAAAGGTCATCCATTTGGTAACTCCAGGTATGATGTTTGTCTATAAATGTATTTGTGGTAGCCTATATTCCAATTCCATAATTGGGGCAGGGTGTAAACATAATCTGAAGTCAAATGTTAACAGCAGAGTACTGGCCCAATGCTCTAACCACTAGACTACCTGCTGCCCCTAACAGCAGGGTACTGGCCCAATGCTCTAACCACTAGGCTACCTGCTTTCCCTAACAGCAGAGTACTGGCCCAATGCTCTAACCACTAGACTACCTGCTTCCCTAACAGCAGAGTACTGGCCCAATGCTCTAACCACTAGACTACCTGCTGCCCCTAACAGCAGATTACTGACCCAATGCTCTAACCACTAGACTACCTGCTGCCCCTAACAGCAGATTACTGGCCCAATGCTCTAACCACTAGGCTACCTGCTGCCCCTAACAGCAGATTACTGACCCAATGCTCTAACCACTAGACTACCTGCTGCCCCTAACAGCAGAGTACTGGCCCAATGCTCTAACCACTAGACTACCTGCTGCCCCTAACAGCAGAGTACTGGCCCAATGCTCTAACCACTAGACTACCTGCTGCCCCTAACAGCAGAGTACTGGCCCAATGCTCTAACCACTAGACTACCTGCTGCCCCTAACAGCAGAGTACTGGCCCAATGCTCTAACCACTAGACTACCTGCTGCCCCTAACAGCAGAGTACTGGCCCAATGCTCTAACCACTAGACTACCTGCTGCCCCTAACAGCAGAGTACTGGCCCAATGCTCTAACCACTAGACTACCTGCTGCCCCTAACAGCAGATTACTGGCCCAATGCTCTAACCACTAGACTACCTGCTGCCCCTAACAGTAGAGTACTGGCCCAATGCTCTAACCACTAGACTACCTGCTGCCCCTAACAGCAGAGTACTGGCCCAATGCTCTAACCACTAGACTACCTGCTGCCCCTAACAGCAGATTACTGGCCCAATGCTCTAACCACTAGACTACCTGCTGCCCCTAACAGTAGAGAGTACTGGCCCAATGCTCTAACCACTAGACTACCTGCTGCCCCTAACAGCAGATTACTGACCCAATGCTCTAACCACTAGACTACCTGCTGCCCCTAACAGCAGATTACTGGCCCAATGCTCTAACCACTAGACTACCTGCTGCCCCTAACAGCAGAGTACTGGCCCAATGCTCTAACCACTAGACTACCTGCTGCCCCTAACAGCAGATTACTGGTCCAATGCTCTAACCACTAGACTACCTGCTGCCCCTAACAGCAGATTACTAACAGCAGAGTACTGGCCCAATGCTCTAACCACTAGACTACCTGCTGCCCCTAACAGCAGAGTACTGGCCCAATGCTCTAACCACTAGACTACCTGCTGCCCCTAACAGCAGAGTAAAACTGATATCAACATGGTCCATAGTCAGAACTTTTTAACATATTCAATCAGCTACAGCATCTGCTGTGCTCTCTCTGTCTTTATTTCTCTTATCATCAAAACACACAATTACTCCTCCATGTGCACACTATGGTGGAAAATAACAACCCCTCAATATATATACGTTATGCTTGCAAGCTGGTTTAGTATGTTTCCCTCTGACACATGTCTGAAATCATTTCTGGGCTTGAGGCCAACAACTGATGAGAGTAAACTCATCTTGGGCCACATCTTGTTTTTTCGATGCGCTTAAACATTCTTCATAGCAAATCATATCAAATTGTATTTGTCACATGCGCCTAATACAACAGGTGTCGACCTTACAGTGAAATGCTTACTTACAAGCCCTTAACCAACAATGCCGTTTTAAGAAAAAAAGTTTTCAGAAAGTATTTACTAAAATTAACTGAAGTAAAAAAATATATAAAATAAAATACAAAATAAATAAGAAAAAAAATGAAAATAACAAATAATTAAGGAGCAACAATAAAAATAACAGTAGCGAGGCTATATACAGGGGGTACCGGTACAGAGTCAATATGTGGGGCCACAGGTTAGTCGAGGTAATTGAGGTAATATGTACATGTAGGTAGAGTTATTAAAGTGACTATGCATAGCTAATAAACGGAGAGTAGCAGCAGCGTAAAAATGGGTGCGGGGGGACAATGCAAATAGTCCGGGTAGCCATTTGATTAGCTGTTTAGGAGTCTTATGGCTCTGGGGTAGAAGCTGTTATGAAGCCTATTGGTTCTAGACTTGGTGCTTCGGTACCACTTGCCGTGCGGTAGCAGAGAGAACAGTCTACGACTAGGGTGGCTGGAGTCTTTGACAATTTTTAGGGCCTTCCTTTGACACCGCCTGGTATAGAGGTCCTGGATGGCAGAAAGCTTGGCCCCAGTGATCTATTGGGCCGTACGCACTACCCTCTGTAGTGCCTTGTGGTCGGAGGTCGAGTAGTTGCCATACCAGACGGTGATGCAACCAGTCAAGATGCTCTCGATTGTGCAGCTGTAGAACATTTTGAGGATCTTAAGACCCATGCCAAATCTTTTCAGTCTCCTGGGGGGGAATAGGTGTTGTCGTGCCCTGTTCACGACTGTCTTGGTGTGTTTTGACAATGATAGTTTGTTGGTGATGTGGACACCAAGGAACTTGAAGCTCTCAACCTGCTCCACTACAGCCCTGTCGATGAGAATCAGGACGTGCTTGGTCCTCCTTTTCTTGTCGTCCACAATCATCTTCTTTGTCTTGATAACGTTGAGGGAGAGGTTGCTATCCTGGCACCACACTGCCTGGTCTCTGACCTCCTCCCTATAGTCTGTCTCGTCGTTGTCGGAGATCAGGCAGTGTGGACACTGTTGTGTCGTCAGCAGACATAATGATGGTGTTGAAGTCGTGCTTTGTCATGCAGTCATTGGTGAACAGGGAGTAGGATCCAGTTGCAGAGGGAGGTGTTTAGTCCCAGGGTCTTTAGCTTATTGATGAGCTTTGAGGGCACTATGGTGTTGAACGCTAAGCTGTAGTTAATGAATAGCATTCTCACGTAGGTGTTCCTTTTGACCAGGTGGGAAAGGGCAGTGTGGAGTGCAATAGAGATTGTATCATCTCTGCATCTGTTGGGGTAGTATTCAAATTGGAGTGGGTCTAGGGTTTCTGGGATGATGGTGTTGATGTGAGCCATGACCAGCCTTTCAAAGAACTTCCTGGCTACGGGTTGGAAGTCATTTAGGCAGGTTACCTTGGTGTTCTTGAGTACTGTACAGGGACTATGGTGGTCTGCTTGAAACATTTTGGTATTACAGACTCAGTCAGGCAGGGACAGGTTGAAAGCAGTGAAGACACTTGCCAGTTGGTCAGTGCATGATGTTGTTTATCACGTAGACTAAGGACGATGTCATCTATAAAAGCTGTAACCCAACTGTGTTCGTTGGGTTCTCAACAATCCCCTTGGGGTGGTTGTTGACCTCTCCATTACTGCAATTCGTATTGATAAAGTTTGATTGACAACACACCTTTTTCTTTCCTCCTGTTTTGTAGAAAAGCCTTCAAGATCACGTTGCTTCAGGCTTTGCTCATCCAGCAGCAGTCTTTGCAGTAATGCCACGATTACAGTAGACACCTTAAATAATGTGGCAGGACAGAATAGGTACCAAATCAACAACTACTTGTATTTAACTGCAAGGGAGGATACCATCATTAAGAAGGATGTGGAAAAGATGAGAGGCCACACAATACCATATAACGTCCTTAAATGCAACTGCGAGCATTTTGTTACTTTCCTCCGTCACGGCCAATCAGAGTCCAAACAGGTAGCCATGACAGTATAATGAGAGAATATTCTAATTAATGCTTTGCTTGATGAGATGCACTCCATATTCATTATTTTTTTGTTTGTCTTTCTCCTTATAGGCAGATGACTTCATGAAGGATTTCATAGAAGGTTGCTGCCTGTTTGTTGGACTGGCTGCTGGTGCTGCTTCTACAGCTGCTGCAGCAAGCACACTTAGTAAATAGGTTTCTTGGGACTCTCATTTCTTGGGAGTCCATTGAGAATGTCATTGACGTAACACTTTGTTCAGCCTAATTAATAAAATACAGAAGACCAACGTGGTTGTGTGGTCATTTTTCCTTCAAAGTAAACAGAATATTAAATTAAGATACTTGCCTTGATGAACCTTTTACTGCAGTGGGCTAAATCAGGCCACACAGAGTGTTTCTTGGTAGTCTTAAACAAATCTACTTAGACACAAATATACACTTCACACACATGGTTATGTACTTTAAAAAAGAAGACACCTTTACCATGTCAGATATAGAGATGAAATGTATTACATTGAGTTTGCATCCCAATATTAGTCTTTATATACATCACATAAGACTGAAATATGATAAAACCTTTTGACATCAAAACACTGGCTGTTTAAAAATATATATTATCCAGTTGAAGTCGGAAGATTACATACACCTTAGCCAAATACATTTAAACTCAGTTTTTCACAATTCCTGAAATGTAATCTTAGTAAAAAGTCCCTGTCATAGGTCAGATAGGATCACCACTTTATTTTAAGAATGTGAAATGGCAAACTAATAGTAGAGAGAATGATTTATTTCAGCTTTTATTTATTTCATCACATTCCCAGTGGGTCAGAAGTTTACATACACTCAATTAGTATTTTGTAGCATTGCCTTTAAATTGTTTAACTTGGGTCAAAAGTTTTGGGTAGCCTTCCACAAGCTTCCCACAATAAGTTGTGTGAATTTTGGCCCATTCCTCCTGAAGAGCTGGTGTAACTTAGTCAGGTTTGTAGGCCTCCTTGCTCGCACATGCTTTTTCAGTTCTGCCCACAAATTTTCTATGGGATTGTGGTCAGGGCTTTGTGATGGTCACTCCAATACCTTGACTTTGTTGTCCTTAGGCCATTTTGCCACAACTTTCAAAGTATGCCTAGGGTTATTGTCCATTTGGAAGCTTTTAACTTCCTGACTGATGTCTTGAGATGATGCTTCAATATATCCACATAATTTTCCTTTCTCATGATGCCATCTATTTTGTGAAGTGCACCAGTCCCTCCTGCAGCAAAGCACCTCCACAACATGATGCTGGCACCCCTGTGCTTCACAGTTTGGATGGTGTTATTCGGCTTGCAAGCATCCCCATCTGGGTCTGTGAAACCTGCACTTTAATGCAGTAATGCATACAGTAAGATAGGAGAATACAGTAATGCATACAGTAAGATAGGAGAATACAGTAATGCATACAATAAGATAGGAGAACATGCCCCCCCCCACAAATGTTCTAAATGACTGATCTCTATGGCATGACACATCATTCACCCAAGTTTAATCACAATCAAGCCAGTGGTGTCTGAGATATTGTGTGTGACAAACATACCGACAGTTGATTACTATAGCGCCCCCCGTAGGGCCGAACAGTGTAATTTTATAAATGGCGTATTTCCACACTTGGTAAGTCAATAGATAAACATGTGCCTGTCATACCGCCACCGTGTGGTTGATATGAATGTTCTTTCATATTTTGAATCTTGACAGTGTTTACAACATGTGTGCCAAATTTTGTTACAATACGAATATCCTTGACTGATTTATGCATTTGTGCCAGGGGCGGGGTTAGGGGCGGGGTTGGGGTTAGGGGCGGGGTTGGGGTTAGGGGCGGGGTTAGGGGCGGGGTTGGGGTTAGGGGCAGGGTTGGGGAGTAACGGGTTACATGTAATCCTGTACATGTAAGGGATTACAAAAAATGGTAACTGTAATCCGTTACATTACCAGCAAAAAAATATTGTAATCAGATTACAGATACTTTTGAAAAACTAGATGATTACTTTGAGGATTACTTTGAAATTCGGAAAAGGATGTTTGCGGAAAAAAACATATTTGACACCTCTATTTTCTCAATGACATTCAAATCATCTTTGAAAAAAAGACGCAAATGTTTGTTGCACCTGAGCGAGACTGACCACAAGTCAGAGACCACTATGATGACATACCAAATGTGTTTGATGGATCGCGGGAAAACAGCAGGAAGAGGCTTTTGTAGGCTACAGTCCAAGCTAATGTATGTCTTCCAATGGTGCAACTGCTGTCGTCATCTAAAGATTATCCAACTTGAATAAACGCTTCGAGGTAAGGATAACGGCGATACGGATATCACTTATTATTGATCTACATAGCGCATTGATGTGAATCAAACTGCTTCTCTCTCATTTAGCTATTTGCGCTTTATGGATTGTGGTTGCTGTTGATGGCTGTTCACAAATCTAAATGTGTATTGGAACCCAATAATGGATGAATTAAAGAAGTGTAAGCTGCCTGTCAATCATTGTTTTTGAAACCAGTGGACAACCAGTTAAACATGGGCTCTTGCAACAGCTGCATAGTGCAGATCCCAGGCTATGGAATAAAAGTGGGGCTTTTATTGCTCAAACTGTTGATTGCCCCTTTAAGTCTATCTCTAGTTGCTACATCCATTTATTTACCTATAAATGATATACACAGTACCAGTCAAAAGTTTGGACACACCTACACATTCAAGGGTTTTTCTTTATTTTTACATTGTAGAATAATACTGAAGACATCAAAACTATGAAATAACACTTAGGAATCATGTAGTAACCAAAAAAGTGTTAAGCAAATCAACATATATTTTATATTCTTCAAAGTAGCCACTCTGCCTTGATGACAGCTTTGCACACTCCTGGCAAAGCATGCCGTTCCATGAGTACAGCATTTCACTTGTCTATACTTCTATATTTCCAAGTCCTATTCATGAAGATCAAGGGGTATAACATTTATTGGAATGAATGGAATTCTGATATCTTTACATTAAAAACCAAAGTCTTATCATTTAATCATATTATTATATGTAGTAGAAAGTAATGGGTTAGAAGAAGCCTATATAACCAACCCATAAAGTAAAATTTAACATCCATATATGGCCAGCTATGTAAACTTTAACATGGATTTATCCTGCAATAGATGTTGTTCAATTGGTAACATACATTTTTATCTTCTTCTAATGCCTCTTAAGGGGAAAGTAATCTAAAATTAGCAGAATGTAATCAGTGTTTGTCATGAAACACTGGCATGTTTAATCATCATACCCAGCTGTTCCAGCTGAATGTGAGAACTCACCACTTATAGTATATAGGAGAGGTAGCAATTTACGAGACAAATTAGTCCATGCCAACTGCCAGCCACAAAATAAAATGAGCCAGGCTCTTTTACGCTCTCTTTCGAGTGGTCGCTATAAATGCAGAGGCTGTGCACAGTGCAACACTATGATGAAGTGTGAATATTTCTGCCACCCACATACTGGAAAACGGTTTCAAATAAATTATATTATAGCGTGCTCCATCACCCATATTATCTACATGATTAAATGTCCATGTGGGCTGTGCTATATAAGTAAAACCTCTCGTTCTCTCAAAAAGAGAAATAGTGAACATAAAAGTTCAATCAGGAAAACCGACAGGGATTATCCAGTCTCAGTATATTTTAATGACCAAAAACATGACCTTTCTACCTTTTAGATTTTGTGGCGTAGAGAAAGTTAAGATATCAGACATGGGGAGGTGATATAAATAATACTCTGAGTGAAAGAGAATGTTTTGGGATTTCAACCCTCCAGACATTAAATCAAATCAAATCAAATCAAATCACATTATTATCACACATCAAATCACAAATCACATTATTCCCCAAAGGTCATAATGATGACCTTACATGTTATGTTGTTAATGTAAACATGAATTAATGCTACCACTTCAGACTACTCTGACGTATTTTATTGCCCTGTACCCAATGATTTTATGTACACAGTGTATTGGAATACTTGTGAAATGCACATTGTTATATTTGGTAATATAATTTCCCCTCGACTCCAACCCCATTTGATGCATTGAACAGATGTGGGTGGAGCAATGTCTACATGAGGGTACAAACTATAAACACTCACCAAAGCTCTGACGACGGCCTTGAGGACGATACCTAAAGCGTTATAAGGAGCAGTGATGCTGGCTGGAGCAATGTGCGGGTTTCTTATCTTTTCTCATCACAGGTGCAGCGAAATGCTTTTGTCTCTAGCTTCAACAGTGCAGTAAAACCTAGCAGTACAAATAAAAAACACACGTTGAAATGCTCTGAGGAAATACTGTACGAAATAACACCCCAAAAAATACAATACTGTAAAGTTGTCTAATCACTGAAAAAAAAAAGTGCTTTGAATTGACTTAATTCAAATATGTACATCGGTTCCACATGAATGAAACATGTTAGATAAACACAATTATTATTTTTCAGTTGACTTCTTCTCTTAAACTCAACATTGACCTGAAAATAGTAATTAAACCAATTAAATTAAAAACTGCAGAAAGGAAAAGAGACTGGAGATGATTACACAAGCAGCAACAAGAGGGTTCTCTATAGGAAGAGAAATAACTAGGCAGCCAGCAGACGTGGTGATAACTCTGAATAAGACTTACTTATGTGGCAAGCTGAGGGAAAATGATCTTCTACCTTCACCAACAAATCCCAGGTAACATAACCAATAGATCAACAATAAGACAAGCATGGCTACCTTTACCTCAGTGACTTCAAAGAACGCAGGCCATGAAGTCCTCTATTATGGGTGCGTCACGGACAACTTCATGTCTCCTGTATGCAAACGTCTTCTCCATTTTGAACTTCACTGTCTCTGTTCCTTTTCTTCACGTCGGACAGTAGAGCTTTCCGCATGTCTTCGAGGCTCTCTCCTGTTTCTCCTGAGGGAATGTGGGGGAAAAGTTCACTTTCTGTTCTCTTTGTCTTTTTAACACCAGAGGCTGTACATGACTTCCCTGCAGGTTTGTGCTTCAAGGAGTTAATCATCACCTCTGGACATCCCAGTCTTCTCAGGCGAGATCGGTAGTTTACCAGTTTGTATTTCAAACTGGTTTTCCCATCCGCCACATCCAGTGAAGGAACACTTCTCAGGCACAACATGGAGGCTTCTTGATTAGACTCTGTGCAACCTGTTCCATCTCTCCATCAGTGGATAAACTTTATACTGGACAATTTGGTGTAGGTGTCCTGGAGGGCAGGTAGTTTTCCCCTGGTGATGCATTGTGCAGACCTCACTACCCTCTGGAGAGCCTTACGGTTATGGGCAGAGCAGTTGCCGTACCAGGCGGTGATACAGCCCGACAGGATACTCTCGATTGTGCATCTGTAAAAGTTAGTGAGTGTTTTTGGTAACAAGACAAATTTCTTCAGCCTCCTGAGGTTGAAGAGGTTCTGCTGTGCCTTCTTCACCACGCTGTCTGTGTGGGTGGACCATTTCAGTTTGTCCGTGATGTGTACTTCGAGGAACTTAACTTTCCACCCTCTCAACTACTGTCCGGTCGATGTGAATAGGGGGCTGCTCCCTCTGCTGCTTTCTGAAGTCCACGATCATCTCCTTTGTTCTGTTGACATTGAGTGTGAGGTTATTTTCCTGACACCACACTCCGAGGGCCCTCACCTCCTCCCTGTAGGCCATCTCGTCGTTGTTGGTGATCAAGCCTACCACTGTGGTGTCGTCTGCAAACTTGATGATTGAGTTGGAGGCGTGCATGGCCACGCAGTCATGGGTGAACAGGGAGTAGAGGAGAGGGCTGAGAACGCACCCTTGTGGGGCCCCAGTGTGGAGGTGTTGTTACCTACCCTCACCACCTGGGGGCGGTCCGTCAGGAAGTCCAGAACCCAGTTGCACAGAGCGGAGTCGAGAACCAAGGTCTCGAGCTTAATGACGAGTTTGGAGAGTACTATGGTGTTAAATGCTGAGCTGTAGTCGATGAACAGCATTCTTACATAGGTATTCTTCTTGTCCAGATGGGTTAGGGCAGTGTGCAGTGTGGTTGCGATTGCATCGTCTGTGGACCTATTGGGGTGGTAAGCAAATTGGAGTAGGCCTAGGGTGTCAGGTGGAGGTGATATGGTTCTTGACTAGTCTCTCAAAGCACTTCATGATGATGGAAGTGATTGCTACGTGTGATAGTCATTTAGCTCAGTTACCTTAGCTTTCTTGGGAACAGGAACGAAGGTGGCCCTCTTGAAGCATGTGGGAACAGCAGACTGGGACAGGGATTGATTGAATATGTCCGTAAACACACCAGCCAGCTGGTCTGCGCATGCTCTGAGGACGCGGCTGGGGATGCCGTCTGGGCCGGCAGCCTTGCAAGGGTTAACACGTTTAAATGTTTTACTTACGTAGGCCACAGAAAAGGAAAGCCCGCAGGTTTTGGTAGCGGGCCATGTCAGTGGCTCTGTATTGTCCTCAAAGCGAGCAAAACAATGGTTTAGTCTGTCTGGGAGCAAGACATCGTGATCCACGACGGGGCTGGTTTTTCTTTTGTAGTCCGTGATTGACTGTAGACCCTGCCACATACCTCTCGTGTCTGAGCCGTTGAATTGCGACTCTACTTTGTCTCTATACTGACGCTTAGCTTGTTTGATTGATTGCCTTGGGGAGGGAATAGCTACACTGTTTGTATTCGGTCATGTTTCCGGTCATATTGCCCTGATTAAAAGCAGTGGTTCGTGCTTTCAGTTTTGCGCGAATGCTGCCATCAATCCACGGTCTCTGGTTGGGGAATGTTGTAATAGACGCTGTGGGTACAACATCACCGATGCACTTGCTAATAAACTCGCTCACCGAATCAGCGTATTCATCAACGTTGTTGTTTGACGCAATGCGGAACATATCCCAGTCCACGCGATCGAAGCAATCTTGAAGCATGGAATCCAATTGGTCGGACCAGCGCTGAACAGACCTGCTTCCTGTTTTAGTTTCTGTCTATAGGCTGGGAGCAACAAAATGGAGTTGTGGTCAGATTTTCTGAAAGGAGGGCGGGGGAGGGCCTTATAAGCGTTGCGGAAGTTAGAATAACAATGGTCTAGGGTTTTACCTGCCCAGGTCGGGCAATCGATATGCTGATCAAATTTAAGGGAGCCTTGTTTTCAGATTAGCCTTGTTAAAATCCCCAACTACAATAAATGTAGCCTCAGGATATGTGGTTTCCAGTTTACATAGAGTCGAATGAAGTTCTTTCAGGGCCGTCGATGTGTCTGCTTGGGGGGGAATATACACGACTGTGATTATGATTGAAGAGAATTCTCTTGGTAGATAATGCGGTCTGCATTTGATTGTGAGGAATTCTAAGTCAGGTGAACAAGAGGACTTGAGATCCGGTATGTTGTTATGATCACACCACGTTTCGTTAATCATAAGGCATACACCCCCGCCCTTCTTCGTACCAGAGAGATGCTTGTTTCTGTCGGCGCGATGCGTGAAGAAACCATGTGTTTGTACCAACTCCGATAGCGTGTCTCGAGTGAGCCGTGAAACAAAGAACGTTACAGTCGCGGATGTCTCTCTGGAAGGCAACCCTTGCTCGGATTTCGTCTACCTTGTTGTCAAGAGACTGGACATTGGCGAGTAGTATGCTCCGGAGCGGTGCGCGATGTACCCGTCTCTGTACCCGCGATGTACCAGTGGGTCACTGGAATTGTGATTCAGTGAATTATAAGTGAAATTTTCTGTCGGTAAACAATTGTTGGAAACATTACTTGTATCAAGCACAAAGTAGATGTCCTTACCAACTTGCCAAAACTATAGTTTGTTAACAAGAAATTTGTGGAGTGGTTGAAAAACTAGTTTTAATGACTCCAAGTGTATGTAAACTTCCAACTTCAACTGCACATGTACAAATTACCTCAACTAACCTGTATCCCTGCACACTGACTCGGTACTGGTGCCCCCTGTATATAGCCTCGTTATTCTTATTTTGTTACTTTTTATTATTACTTTTTACTTTAGTGTACTAGGTAATTATTTTCTTAACTCTTCTTGATCTGCACTGTTTGTAAAGGGCTTGTAGCATTTCACGGTAAAGTCTACACTTGTTGTATTCGGTGACAAATAGCATGTGACAAATAGTTTGATTTGAAATGTTAATCTTGACCTATGGTACTGTTTTACTGTTCATAGAAGCTAGCTAGCAACATCGTCATTTAACTTTAGCTGCCATGCCAATATGTTTCAGAACCAAGAGCACAAAATTAGGATATGGAGTAATCACTAATAACGTTACTGCTTACAATTCTGACTTCAACCACAGATAAACGTTGAATAAAATCTCATTCTGACCACAACCACACAGACAAATGTTGAATAAAATCAATGTTTAATAAAATCATGCTTACCTTGACCAAGATTCTAGTTACTGTCTTCTCCACTAACGCGCCAGCGTTCTTTCTGGAACATTCTTCTCTCGTGCGGTTTGAATTGTTCCTCATGAATTAGCTTTATTGGTTCACACTCCACGTACATGATTGAAACTAGTAGATCTGATTTTGCTTCGTGTTGCATTGATTGCAAGCAATGAAATCACATTGAGAGGAGAAACAGAACATGTTCGAGTAAAACACACATAATATGTTTTCATAAATCTGACAGCCCACCGTGTCCCGTTTTTTTCAGTGTAGAAACAGAATGACCGTGTCTGACGAACACTATCTGATTGTGTTCTCTGCCCAGCCCCCTTTATTGGGCAAACATAAAGTAGTCCTACACTGTTGATCTTTATCAAGAACTACATTACTGTAGGGTAGGGGTTCCAGACCTTTTACAGTTACTGTACCACCAACTGAATTTTGCTCTGCCCTGAGTAACCCTGAAAAACTCCCTCATGTGTGTCGTGGAAATTTCCTCTATTTACCAAATCATGAGAGCAAACCACAAACAAGTCAGAGTTAGTTATCACAAAGTCCATCTTTAATTATATGAGCTCCATCACAACCCTGTGACTCTCAGATCGATTCAGTGTCTATAAATGAATTCTCTGAGAGTCCCTTACACATTGCAACTGAAATCCTTTATAGCAAAGACACACATAGCCAGACAGCCTTGGCCATAATTTATCGTTCAGCTTTGTCTCCTAAACCATGTGTCTTTTCTCAAACTCAGAACCATAAACCAATCCTCCATATCAACAGGCATATATCAAATCCATCCTATCTTGACAAGATCACAGAGACACATTGACTGGCACACAGACATTGTGGAGCCAAGAGATACACACTTGACCTCTCCCCTCTCTGCGGCCCAAATAAGATAACTGCAAACCCCGCCACAGTATTATACAAAAATAAACATTCTGATGAGAAGTAACTTACAAACATATGATGAATATAAAACATCTTACCTATGTTACCAACTAATTCTGATTAATCCCCAACATGTGCATTTTAGCAGTAGGACTATGGTCTCATGAGTAACCCCTGTGGATAGGCCCAGTACCCCCAAGGGTCGTAGTACCCCCTATGGACAGGCCAAGTCCCCCAGGTCTTAGTACCTGTGGGTGGGAAACACTGCTGTCGGGTACCGGTAGGCCTGCTAAAGAGAGTTGTTAAAGTTGTTGTTTCATGTCCGATTCACTCCGGCTGTTGTTATAATTGTATAGTTATTTGAGCAGCATACATCGCCAGCAAAGTTGATGCATTGTATCATTTCAACACAGCCAATGGGCAGGGATGAGTTAAGTGAGGAATGGAAGAAGGTCTCCAGAGATGGACTGGAGAAGGGAGGAGGGGATGGGATCGATCGGGCAGGTTGTCGGGTGGACAGACCTAACTAGTCGCAGGATGTCATCTGGAGAGAGAGTGGAGAAAGAGGTCAAGGCATAGGGTAGTTCTGTGTGAGTGAGACCAGTGAACTGAGCGAATGAGTAGTGGATGTCATCAACATTTTTTTCAAAGTGGTTGACAAAATCAAATCAAATGTTATTTGCCACATGCGCAAAATACAGTGAAATGCTTACTTAAAAGCCCTTAACCAACAATGCTTTAAGAAGTTAAAATCGTCCGCAGAGAGGGAGGAGGGAAGGGGAGGGGGTGGAGAATTAAGGAGGGAGGAGAAGGTGGAAAGGAGTGTCCTAGGGTTAGAGGCAGAAGCTTGAAATTTAGAGTGTTTGAGCCAACACAACTGATTGGCTCAAACGCATTAACACACTACTGAACAGGTGTGACAAAAGTAGGGCCTGTAGGACCTGCCTTGTTGACAGTGTTGTTTAGAAGATGGAGCAGTGCTTTGCTATGGACAGACTTCTCCCCATCTTAGCTACTGTTGTATCAACATGCTTTGACCATGACAGTTCACAATCCAGGAATACTCCAATCAGTTTAGTCACCTCAACTTGCTCAATTTACACATTATTTATTACAAGATTTAGTTTAGGTTTAGGGTTTAGTGAAAGATTTTTCCCAAATACAATGCTTTAAGTTTAGGAAACATTTAGTACTAGCTAATTCCTTGCCACTCATTCTGAAACTAACTGCATCTCTTTGTTAAGTGTTGCAGTCATTTCAGGGGCTGTAGTAGCTGATGTGTATAGTGCTGAGTCATCCGCATACATGAACATGAACGCTTTACTCAAAGCCAGTGGCATGTCATTAGTAAATATAAAAAAAAGTAAAGGGCCTAAAGAGCTGCCCTGGGGAATTCCTGATTCTTATGTTGGAGAGGCTTCCAATAAATGACACTTTCTGTGTTCTGTTAGACAGGAACTCTTTATCCACAGTATAGCTGGGGGTGTAAAGCCATAAAGCCATGTTTTTCCAGCAGCAGACTATGATCAATGATGTCTAAAGCTGCACTGAATTGTAACAAAACAGCCCTCACAATATATTTTTTTGAGAGTTCTGCCCATAATGAGTCTGTCACCTGAGACAGAATAGCCTGAGAAACAGAGACAGTTTCCCACTCTGTCTCAGGGAGTGGTTCAAATCTGTCTACTCACGAATACATTTATAACTTCACCGTTAGGGATATCAACAAAAATTCCATCGGGAATACAATAAATCTTGGTGTTTAGTTTTGTTAGCAAGTCTCCTCACCGTGAATTAAATGGTTGGGTGGGTGAATCTAGGAAATCCTGATCAGTGTTTACTGGTCCTATAGAACTGGGCATGGGTTGTGTTCGCAAAATATTTTACCCGGGGTAAAGGAAATCCCAGAAGCCATTGTAGTTTTATTGGTTAGGGGTAGGTCAAGTCCCATTCTTTTACCAAAAGTGGTTGTAGAAGCACCCGTATCTACAAACATAAGAATTTCTTTCTCCTGTATGTTAACCATAATGTTTGGGCCAGATTGGTCTTCTTTCTCCTATATGTTAACCATAATGTTTAGGCCAGATTGGTCTTCTTTCTCCTGTATGTTAACCATAATGTTTAGGCCAGATTGGTCTTCTTTCTCCTATATGTTAACCATAATGTTTGGGCCAGATTGGTCTTCTTTTACCTTTGGGCATTGCTGTACCAAGGATGTTGTTTCCCCAAATGGGGCGTTCCTATTGTTGCTGGTTATTCCCTTCCCACCTTTCTAGTATTTCTGGGCATTCACTTCTCCAGTGGTTGGGGTTGTGGCAATAGGATCAGCCTTCATCTCCATTCCTATCGCTATCAATATCCCCCTGGCTGCTGTTACCATGTTAATGACAGTTAGAAAATCATTCACAGCTATTTGGATAATTTGTTATTCATGTCTTCCCCCCCGTTTATGAGTCCTTTATTTTTATATGAATTTATTTCTGTAACAAGTGCGCTGAGAGTCGGGAAGCAAGTTCAGGGAGTGACTGTTTTAATAAATAAACGTAACATAATTCAAAACAAGAAAGAAAGAAACAACACACAGACAAGAAACAGAAACAATGACACCTGGGGAAGGAACAAAAGGAAGTAACATATAAAGGGCAGGTAATCAAGGAGGTGATGGAGTCCAGGTGAGTCTGATGACGCGCAGGTGCGCGTAACGATGGTGACAGGTGCGCGTAACGATGGTGACAGGTGCGCGTAACGATGGTGACAGGTGCGCGTAATGGTGACAGGTGCACGTAACGATGGTGACAGGTGCGAACGATGGTGACAGGTGCGCGTAACGATGGTGACAGGTGCGCGTAATGATGGTGACAGGTGCGCGTAATGATTGTGACAGGTGCGCGTAACGATGGTGACAGGTGCGCGTAACGATGGTGACAGGTGCGCGCCCTAACAAGCAGCCTGGTGACCTAGAAGCCAGGGAGGGAGCACACGTGAAAATTTCCTTTCATGTTACTGTAAAATCTCTCTCTATATTTTTATATAACCTAACACTTTTCTAAATCATATTGTCATAAAAAAATAAACTTTAATTCTAATTCTTTAAAAACAGTAATGTAACAAATACAGTATCCAGGAGGCCTTTCCTTTCTCCTACTGCCATCTAAAACTATACTGCTGGTCAAGTTACCAGCTTGTTAACCAGCTAAACATGACCGGACTAGGCTGTTTATTATCAAACGAATATCTAGCAGCCTGCACTTAGAAGGGGAAACATTCAAGTCTAGCTCCGGTAATACAGTATAATCATAGCTTTTGAATGGTTTTCTGCATGGTAAAGTCTGTCTAATCAGACATGCTCATGGTTC
The DNA here is from genome assembly GCF_018296145.1 of Oncorhynchus tshawytscha. Classification (NCBI taxonomy): domain Eukaryota; kingdom Metazoa; phylum Chordata; class Actinopteri; order Salmoniformes; family Salmonidae; genus Oncorhynchus; species Oncorhynchus tshawytscha. Next base: position 81,568,649 of record NC_056433.1, read on the forward strand.
TCACAGGTAAGGTGCAATTAAGCGGTCGCTACCTCGCTCTTCAGTAAAGAGGAAATTCAGCAACTATTGGAGGACAGCGGGGGAGAATCTCAATTGGGTTTTGATTGACCTCTTGCGACCTCTCGCGACCTCTCATCCGTCCTCGCCTCCTTTTGAAAGAGACTTTCATATTTTTCAAATGGCCTCCTTTTGATCAGATTTTCACAACTCATTTACCAATCGCATCATGTTTTGTCTTCCGATGTTGATTGGAATCCCCACAGCACACTCCTTACCTTTTCACCTGTAACCCCCTGGTGAAGAGTGAAGAAAAAGGTCCGAAAAGGTCCTCAAAGAGATGTTGTATTTCTTCATCACAGGTTTTATTTATTTAACTAGGTAAGTCAGTTAAGAACAAATTCTTATTTTCAATGATGGCCTAGGAACAGTGGGTTAACTGCCTGTTCAGGGGCAGAACAACAGATTTTGTACCTTGATACAATGTATCCACTTTGCTGGCGATGTTTTACAATTAATTATACAATCATAACAGCTGGAGCGAACTGGACATGAAACAATAACAACTTTAACAACTCTCTTCCGTAGGAATACAGGTACCCTAAAACAGTGGTTCCCAACCAGGGGGACTAGGACCTGGGGGTAGCTGGCCTATCCACATGTGGTACTTGGACATCTGGGGGTACCTGGCCTATCCACACGGGGTACTTGATAAGACTCATGAGATCTTGTGTTTACTGCTAAAATGCAAGAGGGGGTACTTCAGAGTTACTCTGGGAAGGGCAACATTTAGTTGGTGGTACAGTAACTGTAAAAGGTCTGGAACCAGTCCCCTACAGTAATGTAGTTCTTGATAAAGATCAACAGTGTAGGACTTCCTCATGTTTGCCCAATAAAGGGGGCTGGGCAGAGAACACAATCAGTGTTCATCAGACACGGTCACCCTGTTTCTAGACAACTTTGAGGTGTAATTTCTTACATATTTTTCTCAGAACGTTTCCATGTGTATTTTGTTTATTTGTATTACTGCTAGGTATTACTGAACTGTTGAAGCTAGAAACAAAAGCATTTCGCTGCACCTGTGATATCATCTACAAATCTGTGAACGAAATCTTTAACGAAAACTTTCATTTGATTTTGATTTGATATCAGCTATTGTCTAATCAAGACAGTTCTCAATCCTTCTCAGGATGTTGAAGCTTGTAATATTCTACATTTCCATAGATATAACATGCGTACATTATATAAAAGCCTTATCTAGAATGTTCAACATTTTAAGTGTTATTCCTAAATATCTCTCCTGTCTGACAGTTTGCAACAGTCCCATGCTCATGCCCCATACATCAGAAGGTAAACTGTTACTGCCCTCTGGTGGTGGTCTGAATACTTGAATACCTGAATTGCTGCAAACATTTCCACATGAGGACGAAAACTGCATTATACTTTAAAAAAAAACACAAACTCCAACCAGTAAAATGGCTCTTTCTAGTTTTTTCTAGCTGTTGTTACAGGGTGCAGACGGCGATGGTTTTCTTACTGCCGCCAAGAGCTGCACGCATCTGTGCTTGATGTCAGTGTGTACTGGAAAAGGATCTATTGGATAAAGTATTTTATGATTTGGTGCTCAGGACCATGTTTAATTTCTACTGTCCCCCCCATAGAGATCCTGTATTTACTGATTGGCCAGAAAAATATACTGATTGGCCAGATGGTGGCGCAATAACAAGGGATTGAAAATGCACATTTTGAAAGGTCACGTCCCTTGTCCCGTTTGACCTGAAATCATGAAATTCGATACATAGTTCCCTCTCTTCACAAGGAACAATTTGGCCTTAGGCACCTACACCTACAAGGTCTGCAGTGATGAATTTTCCTCCATTTTGAATGTTGGGAAAAATACTTAAAATGCTACTTCTCTGGCGCCAAATGACTGATCTGCATGAAAGTTGGTATGTGGCAACAATGGACAAAGGTACCACAACACACTATTTTTCAGAGGAGTACTTAAAACAACCCATTGACCAATAAACATTCACATGGGCGTGGTCTGGCACAAATGCATATAAATCAGTCAACGATGTTCATACTGTAGCAAAATTTGGCAAACATGTTGCAAACCCTGTCAAAGGGGGTTGCTATAGTAATCAACTGTACGTACGCTGGTCAAAAGCAATATTTGAGACACCACTGTCCTGATTTGATCGGAACTTGGGTGAATGATGTGTCTCGCCATAGAGATCAGTCATTTACTAAATGGCTCAAAGGGGGCACTGCATCATTTGCCTGGGACGACATGTTTACTGTTGTCTTGTTTACTGTAAATTAACAGCATATTGATGTCATCAAAAACCTGTTCTCCTATCTCCTACTGTTTGCTTTCAAAGAACAAGTTCAGAACATTAAAGTGCAGGTTTCACAGACCCAGATGAAGTCTAGTCCTGGATTAACAATCACTTTCAATTGTGATGATCCATTAACAATGCTTATAAATCCAGGAGGAGGTTTAATCTGGTTCCTGCAATCGGTCCCTAAAAGTAGAAACGGTGCTAATACATTATAACAGAATATATGATTAACATGAACTGTCTGGGAGGATTCTCCATAGATCCTGTTCCTGCAGTCAATCGCCCTCTAGTGGCCTCATGGGTGGAATGTTAGTCATATTTTCCATGATGTAATAACTAATGAAAAAAAACAATTTAACTGCAGAAAATCCATTGTTTCGATGTCAAATGGTTTTGTTATATTTTAGTCTTCTGTGATGATTATGAAGTCTAATATTGGGATGCAAACTCAAAATGGAATACATTTCAACTGTATCTAACTCTGTACAGGTGTCTTCTTTTTGTTAAGCCCATAACCATGTATGTGAAGTGTATACTTTTTCTAAGTAGATTTAAGACTACCCAGAAACACTCTGTGTGACCCTGATTTAGCCCAGTGCCATACAAGGTTAATCAAGGTCATGTTTTGATACTAGAGAGGCTAGTATATTAATTTAAAATTCTGTTTGATTTGAAGGAAAGTTGACAACACAACCACATTGGTCTTTAAGATAGGCCTTTATTCATTTGGCTATAAACAACATTTTGCATCACTGGCATTCTCCATGGACTCATGAAACCCAAGGTACCTATTTCATAACTTTGATTGCTGCAACAGCGGCCACTCAACCAAGCAACTTCTTCATGAAGTCATCTGACTACAAGGAAAAAGACAAGCAGAAAACAAATTAATAGAGTGCATCTCCTCAAGCAAAGCATTAATTAGAATATTCTCTCATTATACTGTCATGGCTACCTGTTTGGACTCGGATTTGCCATAACGGAGGAAAGTAACAAAATGCTCGCAGTTCTGTCCAAGGAGGTCATATTTTATTGTGAAGCCTCTCATTTTGTCCACATCCTCCCTAATGACATCAGTCCTCCTTGGTTTGTACTCGTCATCCAGGTAGTTGTATATGTTGCAAGGATCCCCTGCTGCCACATCCTTTAATGTATCTATTATAATCATGCCTTTACAGGAAACACTGGGTGAGCTGGATAAGAAAGCACTCCAGAAACCTGAAGACCCATCTACAAAACAGGAGGAAAGGACAAGGTTTGTGTGTTGTCAAACTTTATCAATAAGAATTGTAATAATGGAGCGGTCAACATCCACCTGAACACACTGCTATTCTCTGTTTATTATCCTTTCATAGTCACTTTACCTCTACCTACATGTACATATTACCTCAACTAAAATGTACCCCTTCACATTGACTCTGTACCGGTACCCCCTGTATATAGTCTCCACATTGACTCTGTACTGTAACACCCTGTATTTTGCCTCCACATTGACTCCGTACCGGTACCCCCTGTATATAGCCTCCACATTGACTCTGTACCGGTACCCCCTGTATATAGTCTCCACATTGACTCTGTACTGGTCTCCCTGTTTATAGCCTCCACGTGGACTCCTGTATCGGTACCCCCTGTATATAGCCTCCACATGGACTCCTGTATCGGTACCCCCTGTATATAGCCTCCACATTGACTCTGTACCGGTAGCCCCTGTATATAACCTCCACATTGACTCTGTACCGGTAGCCCCTGTATATAACCTCCACATTGACTCTGTACCGGTAGCCCCTGTATATAGCCTCCACATTGACTCTGTACCGGTAGCCCCTGTATATAACCTCCACATGGACTCCTGTATCGGTACACCCTGTATATAGCCTCCACATTGACTCTGTACCGTAACACCCTGTATATAGCCTCCACATTGACTCTGTACCGTAACACCCTGTATATAGCCTCCACATTGACTCTGTACCGGTACCCCCTGTATATAGCCTCCACATTGACTCTATACCGGTACCCCCTGTATATAGCCTCCACATTGACTCTGTACCGGTACCCCCTGTATATAGCCTCCACATTGACTCTGTACCAGTACCACCTGTATATAGCCTCCACATTGACTCTGTACCGGTACCCCTGTATATAGCCTCCACATTGACTCTGTACCGGTAGCCCCTGTATATAGCCTCCACATTGACTCTGTACCGGTAGCCCCTGTATATAACCTCCACATTGACTCTGTACCGGTACCCCCTGTATATAGCCTCCACATTGACTCTGTACCGTAACACCCTGTATATAGCCTCCACATTGACTCTGTACCGTAACCCCTGTATATAGCCTCCACATTGACTCTGTACCGGTACCCCTGTATATAGCCTCCACATTGACTCTATACCAGTACCCCTGTATATAGCCTCCACATTGACTCTGTACCGGTACCCCCTGTATATAGCCTCCACATTGACTCTGTACCAGTACCACCTGTATATAGCCTCCACATTGACTCTGTACCAGTACCACCTGTATATAACCTCCACATTGACTCTGTACCGGTACCCCCTGTATATAGCCTCCACATTGACTCTGTACCGGTACCCCCTGTATATAGCCTCCACATTGACTCTGTACCGGTACCCCCTGTATATAGCCTCCACATTGACTCTGTACCGGTATCCTCTGTATATAACCTCCACATTGACTCTGTACCGGTACCCCCTGTATATAGCCTCCACATTGACTCTGTACCGGTACCCCCTGTATATAGCCTCCACATTGACTCTGTACCGGTACCCCTGTATATAACCTCCACATTGACTCTGTACCGGTACCCCTGTATATAACCTCCACATTGACTCTGTACCAGTACCCCATGTATATAGCCTCCACATTGACTCTGTACCGGTACCCCACATTGACTCTGTACCGGTACCCCTGTATATAACCTCCACATTGACTCTGTACCGGTACCCCTGTATATAGCCTCCACATTGACTCTGTACCGGTACCCCTGTATATAGCCTCCACATTGACTCTGTACCGGTACCCCCTGTATATAGCCTCCACATTGACTCTGTACCGGTACACCCTGTATATAGCCTCCACATTGACTCTGTACCGGTACCCCCTGTATATAGCCTCCACATTGACTCTGTACCGGTATCCCCTGTATATAGCCTCTCTACTGTTTTTATTGTTGCTCCTTAATTATTTGTTTAAAAAAAAATGCATTTATAGGTTTTTTACTCGTTTATTTTCGTAAATACATGAACACTTAATTTTTTTCATTCTGTATTGTTGGTTAAGGGTTTGTAGGTAAGTTTCTCACTAAGGTCGACTACACCTGTTTTATTCGGTGCATGTGACAAATACAGTTTCGTTTGCTTTGCTGTGTAGACTGTTTTAGTGCATCGAAACCAGGATGTGACCCCCAGACCAGTTCCTCTCGTCAGTTGTTGGCCTCAAGCGCAGAAATTATTTCAGACATGTATCAGAGGGAAACATACTAAACCAGCTTGCAAGCATAACGTATATATATTGAGGGGTAGTAATGTTCCACCATAGTGTGCACATGGAGGAGTAATTGTGTGTTTTGATGATGAGAGAAATAAAGACAGAGAGAGCACAGCAGATGCTGTAGCTGATTGAATATGTTAAAAAGTTCTGACTATGGACCATGTTGATATCAGTTTTACTCTGCTGTTAACAATTTGACTTCAAATGATGTTTACACTCTCCGCTAATTCTGGAATTGGAATATAGGTTACAACAAAAACATTTATAGAAAAACATCATACCTGGAACTACCAAATGGATGACATATCCATTTCCAATGTACAGAGCCCAGTGTTTGTATCGACCTCTGTTGATCTCAATCATGTCACCGATCTTCATCTAAGAATAAGGTGGGTAAGAAGACATGTAATTATGTAATAGGCTACTAACCTATTTTCTCCAACACTAAACCTAACCCTAATTCTAACTCTAAACCCCCTAGAAATGGCCTTTTTCCCAGTTGGCCTATTTTGTGTTTGTTTACTATTGTTGTGGGAACTTCTGGTCCCCACAAGTATAATTCAACACAGAGGTGTAAAGTACCCAAGTAAAAATTCTTGAAAGTACTACTTTAGTAGTTATTTGCGGTACACTGTACTTTACTAATTATTTTTTTGACTGCTTTTACTTCTACTCCACTACATTCCTAAAGAAAATAATATACTTTTTGTTCCATACATTTTCCCTGACACCCAAAAGTACTTGTTACATTTTGAATGCTTAGCAGGACAGGAAAATGGTGCAATTCACACACTTATCAAGAGATTCCTGCCTCTGATCAGGAGGATTCACTAAACACAAAATGCTTCATTTGTTAATTAAGTCTTAGTGTTGGAGTGTGCCCCTGACTATTCGTAAATTTAAAAAACAAGAAAATGCCATCTGTTTTGCTTAATATAAAGACTTTGAAATGATTTATACTTTGACTTCTGATACTTCAGTATAATTAAAACCAAATAGTTTTAGACTTTTACTCAATTAGTATTTTACTGGGTGACTTTCATTTTTACTTGAGTCATTTCCTATTTAGGTATCTTTACTTTTACTCAAGTAGGACAATTTGGTACCTTTTCCACACTGGTTAAACATGTCCCCCCACACACACACACCTTTTACAGAACTGTTGATTAATAGTAATTAGTATTAGTCAAAGATCAGCAACGGTACTTACTGTGGTTGGACTCCTGGTTTAGATGTGAATGTCTCACTGTTGATTGTGCGTAGTGAAGAAAACCTCACCCTAAGATTACATCTTGTTGTCAAGAGTAGTAGGCTAAGGCCTAGTTCTTTTAGAGACACGTTTGCACATTCCCATACTCAAGAAGAAGTTTCACTTTCACACACACACAGAGCATGAACGTTGAGAGAGAATTGACATTGATTTAACGAAAATAAGAACAAAATGAGCAGGGCCTGGAATTTATTAATGTCATGATTAAAGGTTAAAATGTTAAAGGTTGGAAACAGAGGAAAATATATAGTGGAAGATATTATTAAAGGGGGATTCAAGTAATGCAGTAAAAGGGTTAAATATATTATGATAATGTTTGCTTTAAGGTATTGTGCACATAGACTGTTTGTTTAGCTTCGAGCAGGTAAGTTAAAAATTAAAAAAATGTCCCTTCACATTTTCAAACAGTCCATTTATATTTTGCAACGGGGTTATACATTTGGGTGAAGTGAGTTTTTTTTTCTCTCGCCTGAATAGCCTCGTTTCAATGCCAAAAATAAAATGAAACCTTTATCAGGAATCAAGGTAAGACCCAGATGCAGGCAGTCAAAGTAACAAGGTTTATTGTAACAGCAGGGCAGGCAAAGACTGGTCAAGGCAGGCAGGGGTCGATAATCCAGGGTAAGGTAAAGGTACAGGACGGCAAGCAGGCTCAGGGACAGGCAGAGAGGTCAGGCGGAGAGGTACAGGGACAGGCAGAGAGGTCAGGCGGAGAGGTACAGGGACAGGCAGAGAGGTCAGGCGGAGAGGTACAGGGACAGGCAGAGAGGTCAGGCGGAAAGGTACAGGGACAGGCAGAGAGGTCAGGCGGAGAGGTACAGGGACAGGCAGAGAGGTCAGGCGGAGAGGTACAGGGACAGGCAGAGAGGTCAGGCGGAGAGGTACAGGGACAGGCAGAGAGGTCAGGCGGAGAGGTACAGGGACAGGCAGAGAGGTCAGGCGGAGAGGTACAGGGACAGGCAGAGAGGTCAGGCGGAGAGGTACAGGGACAGGCAGAGAGGTCAGGCGGAGAGGTACAGGGACAGGCAGAGAGGTCAGACGGAGAGGTACAGGGACAGGCAGAGAGGTCAGGCGGAGAGGTACAGGGACAGGCAGAGAGGTCAGGCGGAGAGGTACAGGGACAGGCAGAGAGGTCAGGCGGAGAGGTACAGGGACAGGCAGAGAGGTCAGGCGGAGAGGTACAGGGACAGGCAGAGAGGTCAGGCGGAGAGGTACAGGGACAGGCAGAGAGGTCAGGCGGAGAGGTACAGGGACAGGCAGAGAGGTCAGGCAGAGGTACAGGGACAGGCAGAGAGGTCAGGCAGAGGTACAGGGACAGGCAGAGAGGTCAGGCGGAGAGGTACAGGGACAGGCAGAGAGGTCAGGCGGAGAGGTACAGGGACAAGCAGAGAGGTCAGGCGGAGAGGTACAGGGACAGGCAGAGAGGTCATGCTGAGAGGTACAGGGACAGGCAGAGAGGTCAGGCGGAGAGGTACAGGGACAGGCAGAGAGGTCAGGCGGAGAGGTACAGGGACAGGCAGAGAGGTCAGGCGGAGAGGTACAGGGACAGGCAGAGAGGTCAGGCGGAGAGGTACAGGGACAGGCAGAGAGGTCAGGCGGAGAGGTACAGGGACAGGCAGAGAGGTCAGGCGGAGAGGTACAGGGACAGGCAGAGAGGTCAGGCGGAGAGGTACAGGGACAGGCAGAGAGGTCAGGCGGAGAGGTACAGGGACAGGCAAAGGTCAAAAACCAGGAGGATGAGAAAAGAGAGGCTGGGAAACATCAAGAGCTGACAGGAAAACTGCTGATAAGCTTCAACGAGCAACAAACAGACAGAGAACACAGGTATAAATACACAGGATAATTGGGAAGGTGGGCGACACCTGGAGGGGGGTGGAGACTAGCACAAGGACAGGTGAAACAGATCAGGTCATGACAGTACCCCCCCTATAGAGACACCACCTGGCGTTCTACCTGGGCGGATACCTGGTTTACTGGAGTACTGATAAAATATTTTACTTGAAATTAACCTTACAAATAGCAGTGTTGGGCGATTTGGAAAGCCACAATCAGTCAATAACTAATATAATAATACTCGTAAGAAAGGTATTCATCTTTGGCTCATAATCTGTGGATCCTATATGATTAGAAAGGTTCAAAATGTATGTAAAACATCACAGCACAATGAAAAATATATGGCACATGGAAACCAAACAAGGGTGGTCGATGGTGATAGGTGGGATTAAAGAGCTGAGGTCTATGGTGATAGGTGGGATGGGCTGAGAGAGGCTGAGGGGTGGGATTAAAGAGCTGAGGTCGATGGTGATAGGTGGGATGGGCTGAGAGAGGCTGAGGGGTGGGATTAAAGAGCTGAGGTCGATGGTGATAGGTGGGATGGGCTGAGAGAGGCTGAGGGGTGGGATTAAAGAGCTGAGGTCGATGGTGATAGGTGGGATGGGCTGAGAGAGGCTGAGGGGTGGGATTAAAGAGCTGAGGTCGATGGTGATAGGTGGGATGGGCTGAGAGAGGCTGAGGGGTGGGATTAAAGAGCTGAGGTCTATGGTGATAGGTGGGATGGGCTGAGAGAGGCTGAGGGGTGGGATTAAAGAGCTGAGGTCGATGGTGATAGGTGGGATGGGCTGAGAGAGGCTGAGGGGTGGGATTAAAGAGCTGAGGCCGATGGTGATAGGTGGGATGGGCTGAGAGAGGCTGAGGGGTGGGATTAAAGAGCTGAGGTCTATGGTGATAGGTGGGATGGGCTGAGAGAGGCTGAGGGGTGGGATTAAAGAGCTGAGGTCTATGGTGATAGGTGGGATGGGCTGAGAGAGGCTGAGGGGTGGGACTAAAGAGCTGAGGTCTATGGTGATAGGTGGGATGGGCTGAGAGAGGCTGAGGGGTGGGATTAAAGAGCTGAGGTCTATGGTGATAGGTGGGATGGGCTGAGAGAGGCTGAGGGGTGGGATTAAAGAGCTGAGGTCTATGGTGATAGGTGGGATGGGCTGAGAGAGGCTGAGGGGCGGGATTAAAGAGCTGAGGTCTATGGTGATAGGTGGGATGGGCTGAGAGAGGCTGAGGGGTGGTCTATGGTGATAGGTGGGATGGGCTGAGAGAGGCTGAGGGGTGGGATTAAAGAGCTGAGGTCTATGGTGATAGGTGGGATGGGCTGAGAGAGGCTGAGGGGTGGGATTAAAGAGCTGAGGTCTATGGTGATAGGTGGGATGGGCTGAGAGAGCTGAGGGTGGGATTAAAGAGCTGAGGTCTATGGTGATAGGTGGGATGGGCTGAGAGAGGCTGAGGGGTGGGATTAAAGAGCTGAGGTCTATGGTGATAGGTGGGATGGGCTGAGAGAGGCTGAGGGGTGGGATTAAAGAGCTGAGGTCTATGGTGATAGGTGGGATGGGCTGATGGCTGAGGGGTGGTCTATGGTGATAGGTGGGATGGGCTGAGAGAGGCTGAGGGGCGGGATTAAAGAGCTGAGGTCTATGGTGATAGGTGGGATGGGCTGAGAGTGGCTGAGGGGTGGTCTATGGTGATAGGTGGGATGGGCTGAGAGAGGCTGAGGGGCGGGATTAAAGAGCTGAGGTCTATGGTGATAGGTGGGATGGGCTGAGAGTGGCTGAGGGTGGTCTATGGTGATAGGTGGGATGGGCTGAGAGAGGCTGAGGGGCGGGATTAAAGAGCTGAGGTCTATGGTGATAGGTGGGATGGGCTGAGAGTGGCTGAGGGGCGGGATTAAAGAGCTGAGGTCTATGGTGATAGGTGGGATGGGCTGAGAGAGGCTGAGGGGTGGGATTAAAGAGCTGAGGTCTATGGTGATAGGTGGGATGGGCTGAGAGAGGCTGAGGGGTGGGATTAAAGAGCTGAGGTCTATGGTGATAGGTGGGATGGGCTGAGAGAGGCTGAGGGGTGGGATTAAAGAGCTGAGGTCTATGGTGATAGGTGGGATGGGCTGAGAGAGGCTGAGGGGCTGGATTAAAGAGCTGAGGTCTATGGTGATAGGTGGGATGGGCTGAGAGAGGCTGAGGGGCGGGATTAAAGAGCTGAGGTCTATGGTGATAGGTGGGATGGGCTGAGAGAGGCTGAGGGGTGGGATTAAAGAGCTGAGGTCGATGGTGATAGGTGGGATGGGCTGAGAGAGGCTGAGGGGTGGGATTAAAGAGCTGAGGCCGATGGTGATAGGTGGGATGGGCTGAGAGAGGCTGAGGGGTGGGATTAAAGAGCTGAGGTCTATGGTGATAGGTGGGATGGGCTGAGAGAGGCTGAGGGGTGGGATTAAAGAGCTGAGGTCTATGGTGATAGGTGGGATGGGCTGAGAGAGGCTGAGGGTGGGATTAAAGAGCTGAGGTCTATGGTGATAGGTGGGATGGGCTGAGAGAGGCTGAGGGGTGGGATTAAAGAGCTGAGGTCTATGGTGATAGGTGGGATGGGCTGAGAGAGGCTGAGGGGTGGGATTAAAGAGCTGAGGTCTATGGTGATAGGTGGGATGGGCTGAGAGAGGCTGAGGGGCGGGATTAAAGAGCTGAGGTCTATGGTGATAGGTGGGATGGGCTGAGAGAGGCTGAGGGGTGGTCTATGGTGATAGGTGGGATGGGCTGAGAGAGGCTGAAGGGTGGGATTAAAGAGCTGAGGTCTATGGTGATAGGTGGGATGGGCTGAGAGAGGCTGAGGGGTGGGATTAAAGAGCTGAGGTCTATGGTGATAGGTGGGATGGGCTGAGAGAGGCTGAGGGTGGGATTAAAGAGCTGAGGTCTATGGTGATAGGTGGGATGGGCTGAGAGAGGCTGAGGGGTGGGATTAAAGAGCTGAGGTCTATGGTGATAGGTGGGATGGGCTGAGAGAGGCTGAGGGGTGGGATTAAAGAGCTGAGGTCTATGGTGATAGGTGGGATGGGCTGAGAGGGCTGAGGGGTGGTCTATGGTGATAGGTGGGATGGGCTGAGAGAGGCTGAGGGGCGGGATTAAAGAGCTGAGGTCTATGGTGATAGGTGGGATGGGCTGAGAGTGGCTGAGGGGTGGTCTATGGTGATAGGTGGGATGGGCTGAGAGAGGCTGAGGGGCGGGATTAAAGAGCTGAGGTCTATGGTGATAGGTGGGATGGGCTGAGAGTGGCTGAGGGTGGTCTATGGTGATAGGTGGGATGGGCTGAGAGAGGCTGAGGGGCGGGATTAAAGAGCTGAGGTCTATGGTGATAGGTGGGATGGGCTGAGAGTGGCTGAGGGGCGGGATTAAAGAGCTGAGGTCTATGGTGATAGGTGGGATGGGCTGAGAGAGGCTGAGGGGTGGGATTAAAGAGCTGAGGTCTATGGTGATAGGTGGGATGGGCTGAGAGAGGCTGAGGGGTGGGATTAAAGAGCTGAGGTCTATGGTGATAGGTGGGATGGGCTGAGAGAGGCTGAGGGGCGGGATTAAAGAGCTGAGGTCTATGGTGATAGGTGGGATGGGCTGAGAGGGCTGAGGGGCTGGATTAAAGAGCTGAGGTCTATGGTGATAGGTGGGATGGGCTGAGAGAGGCTGAGGGGCGGGATTAAAGAGCTGAGGTCTATGGTGATAGGTGGGATGGGCTGAGAGAGGCTGAGGGGCGGGATTAAAGAGCTGAGGTCTATGGTGATAGGTGGGATGGGCTGAGAGAGGCTGAGGGGTGGGATTAAAGAGCTGAGGTCTATGGTGATAGGTGGGATGGGCTGAGAGAGGCTGAGGGGTGGGATTAAAGAGCTGAGGTCTATGGTGATAGGTGGGATGGGCTGAGAGAGGCTGAGGGGTGGGATTAAAGAGCTGAGGTCTATGGTGATAGGTGGGATGGGCTGAGAGAGGCTGAGGGGTGGGATTAAAGAGCTGAGGTCGATGGTGATAGGTGGGATGGGCTGAGAGAGGCTGAGGGGTGGGATTAAAGAGCTGAGGTCTATGGTGATAGGTGGGATGGGCTGAGAGAGGCTGAGGGGTGGGATTAAAGAGCTGAGGTCTATGGTGATAGGTGGGATGGGCTGAGAGAGGCTGAGGGGTGGGATTAAAGAGCTGAGGTCTATGGTGATAGGTGGGATGGGCTGAGAGAGGCTGAGGGGTGGGATTAAAGAGCTGAGGTCTATGGTGATAGGTGGGATGGGCTGAGAGAGGCTGAGGGGCGGGATTAAAGAGATTAAAGAGATTATGTTTGGTCATGTATTATTGTTATGTGATTGCTGTCCATAGAAGTGACATGTATGTAAAATGTGTATGTAAAATGTGTATGTAAAATGTGTATGTAAAATGTATATGTAAAATGTATGTACACTACCGTTCAAAAGTTTGGCTTTACTTAGAAATGTCCTTATTTTTTTAAGAAAAAGCACATTTTTTGTCCATTAAAATAACATCAAATTGATCAGAAATACAGTTCATATTCTGTTCAAACATGTTGGAAGGAGACAAAGGGTAGCAGTTTGGTTTCAGTTCCTGATAAGGCAGGCCAGTTGGACAATGAGGGATGTGGAATTCAACTCAGGATTAGACAACAGTTGAAGACAGAAGACATTGCTGAGAGGGGGGGCATAGGGGCCCACCCCGAAGACCATCTGACTGTAGTCCTATCCCATACATACACACTACCACACCCATGAGGGTCCTAGATTTAGGCTGGCCATGACAATACCAGTGAGAGGAACATACTGTGTTTCTGTCAAACAACAGAGAAGGATTGTTTATCTTAGACATGCAAGGTGATGAGTATGCCTAGTTGGTAAAAAATATATGCTTGTGGGTTGAATAAACTTGGTTTGAACTTTTTCTGGTTGTCTGACTTTTTGTTCTATTTGTTCAGATCAAACTGCCGGACCTCAGCAACCCCTCCTGAACCTAACATACCTTCAGGCCACTGCTGGACCTCAGCAACCCACTCCTGAAGCACTGGGTCATCGGTGTCCAGCTCTGACCACTTATCTTCAAGGAAGCTGGTCTCCTCCTTCAGTCTTTGGACATTCTGAAAAAAAGTATATTCAATTAAGAAGTAACGTAGGTGAAGGTTCAAGGTTCATGTAGAAATAGATCAACAAGAATGAGAAAGCTGATACAAGTTTTATAATAGCAAAAGAAAAATACTTCTTTGCTGAGATGCGATCCATGTTGGTGATCTTCCTCTTATTCCAGCCCACTGCCAGTAGTGTGATAATGTCTGTCTGTACTGCTGGAAAAACATCTACAGTCAGCTATTCTAATACATTAATACAGTGTGCTCAACCAATCAACATAAAGACTGCAATTACAGTCATGTGTAAGATAAAACCACAACAATAAAATCATTAACATTGCATAACATAATATCATCATAGCATCATCAGTTAAGCTGTAAAAGTAAATGTCCTTCACTGTCAGCTTCTCCCTTCATTAGTAACATGTGTCCAATGAAATGTCCTGCTTTGGGGCAACATATTTGGTTTCCATTTATTAATGTTTTCTTTTTTTCCGGGGTGGGGTAGTTTGCCCCACGCCCATCCCCCAACACGGAGGACCTTGGACTGATTTGTCTGGCTCCTACCCTTCGACCTGACCGGCTTGGTTGCACCTCCCGGGAGTATAAACCCCCTCCGGCTTATTAATCGGGGTCATTGGAGTATGCAAACCTCTCCACCGTGTCAAGGTGACAGTCCAGGAGAAGAGCAACTAGGTGTATCTTATTAATTGAAGTGTGCTGGAGCTCAAATCTAAGGACCACTAGATAGTTAAACATTTTTAAGGGAATGATGTTGCAATCCTAAACTTTAAAAAAAATATATATATATTTAACCTTTATTTAACTAGGCGGATGAAGAAGCCAATTGTAACCTGGGGATTATTAGGTGACCGTGATGGTTTGAGGGCCAGATTGGGAATTTAGCCAGGACACCAGGGTTAACACCCCTACTCATACGATAAGTGCCATAGGATCTTTAATGACCTCAGAGAGTCAGGACACCCCTTTAACGTACCACCTGAAAGACGGCATCGTACACAGGGCAGTGTCCTCAATCACTCCAACACCACTCCAACACCACTTCCAGCAGCATCTTGTCTCCCATCCAGGGACTGACCAGGAACAACCCTGCATAGCTTCAGAAGCAAGCCAGTAATGGTATGCAGGGTGGTATGCTGCTGGCTAATCCATTCAATGAAGAGTTGATGTGCTGCACACTTTTTTTAATAGCATCATTTTTATATATTTGGGTTTGGGGAGGGTTGGGGAGGGTTGGGGAGGCTTGGGGAGGCTATCAAGTCAGTTTGAGTCAAAAGGCTCAAGTCCAAGTTAAGTCATGAGTCATTGCTATTAAAGTCAACGTCAAGTTGTAAGTCATCATATTTGTGACTCGAGTCTGACTCGAGTCCAAGTCATGTGACTCGAGTCCACACCTCGGTTATAAAAGCTGGTATGTTAATTTAATATTCTGTTTGATTTGAATGAAAAATGACCACACAACCACATTGGTCTTTGAGATGGTCCTTTATTCATTAGGCAATACACAACATTTAGCATTACTGACATTCTCCATGGACTCATGAATGACCCAAGAAATTATTTACTAAGTGTGCTTGCTGCAGCAGCTGTAGAAGCAGCAACAGCAGTCAGTACACCAAGCACGCCTGCAGTACCAGCTAACACATTATTCAGGAAGTCATCGGCCTAAGGAAAAAGACAAAGAAAAAGAATAAGTAAAATGGAGTGCATCTCCTCAAGCAAAGCATTAATTAGAATATTCTCTCATTATACTGTCATGGCTACCTGTTTGGACTCCGATTTGCCATAACGGAGGAAAGTAACAAAATTCTCGCAGTTGTTTCCAAGGAGGTCATATGTTATTGTTCGGCCTCTCATTTTGTCCACATCCCCCATAATGACGTCAGTCCTCCTTGGTTTGTATTCGTCATCCAGGTAGTTGTTGATTTTGTAAGTATTCCCTGCTGCCACATCCTGTAATGTCTCTATTGTTATCATGCCTTTACAGGAAACACTGCCGCTGGATGAGCTAAAACTGCAGAAAGATACTCTTGAAGGTCCATCTACAAAACAGGAGGAAATAAAAGGTGTGTTTTGATGATGAGAAATAAAGAGACAGAGAGAACAGCAGATGCTGGAGCTGATTGAATACGTTCATAAAGTTATGACTATCGACCATGTTGATATCAGTTTTACTGTGGTGTTAGGGGCAGCAGGTAGTCTAGTGGTTAGAGCATTGGGCCAGTACTCTGCTGTTAGGGGCAGCAGGTAGTCTAGTGGTTAGAGCATTGGGCCAGTACTCTGCTGTTAGGGGCAGCAGGTAGTCTAGTGGTTAGAGCATTGGGCCAGTACTCTGCTGTTAGGGGCAGCAGGTAGTCTAGTGGTTAGAGCATAGGACCAGTACTCTGCTGTTAGGGGCAGCAGGTAGTCTAGTGGTTAGAGCATAGGACCAGTACTCTACTGTTAGGGGCAGCAGGTAGCCTAGTGGTTAGAGCATTGGGCCAGTACTCTGCTGTTAGGGGCAGCAGGTAGTCTAGTGGTTAGAGCATTGGGTCAGTAATCTGCTGCTAGGGGCAGCAGGTAGCCTAGTGGTTAGAGCATTGGGCCAGTACTCTGCTGTTAGGGGCAGCAGGTAGCCTAGTGGTTAGAGCATTGGGCCAGTACTCTGCTGTTAGGGGCAGCAGGTAGTCTAGTGGTTAGAGCATTGGGCCAGTACTCTGCTGTTAGGGGCAGCAGGTAGTCTAGTGGTTAGAGCATTGGGCCAGTACTCTACTGTTAGGGGCAGCAGGTAGTCTAGTGGTTAGAGCATTGGGCCAGTACTCTGCTGTTAGGGGCGGCAGGTAGCCTAGTGGTTAGAGCATTGGGCCAGTACTCTGCTGTTAGGGGCAGCAGGTAGTCTAGTGGTTAGAGCATTGGGCCAGTACTCTGCTGTTAGGGGCAGCAGGTAGCCTAGTGGTTAGAGCATTGGGCCAGTACTCTACTGTTAGGGGCAGCAGGTAGTCTAGTGGTTAGAGCATTGGGCCAGTACTCTGCTGTTAGGGGCAGCAGGTAGCCTAGTGGTTAGAGCATTGGGCCAGTACTCTGCTGTTAGGGGCAGCAGGTAGTCTAGTGGTTAGAGCATTGGGCCAGTACTCTGCTGTTAGGGGCAACAGGTAGCCTAGTGGTTAGAGCATTGGGCCAGTACTCTACTGTTAGGGGCAGCAGGTAGTCTAGTGGTTAGAGCATTGGGCCAGTACTCTACTGTTAGGGGCAGCAGGTAGCCTAGTGGTTAGAGCATTGGGCCAGTACTCTGCTGTTAGGGGCAACAGGTAGCCTAGTGGTTAGAGCATTGGGCCAGTACTCTGCTGTTAGGGGCAGCAGGTAGCCTAGTGGTTAGAGCATTGGGCCAGTACTCTGCTGTTAGGGGCAGCAGGTAGCCTAGTGGTTAGAGCATTGGGCCAGTACTCTGCTGTTAGGGGCAGCAGGTAGACTAGTGGTTAGAGCATTGGGTCAGTACTCTGCTGTTAGGGGCAGCAGGTAGTCTAGTGGTTAGAGCATTGGGCCAGTACTCTACTGTTAGGGGCAGCAGGTAGCCTAGTGGTTAGAGCATTGGGCCAGTACTCTGCTGTTAGGGGCAACAGGTAGCCTAGTGGTTAGAGCATTGGGCCAGTACTCTACTGTTAGGGGCAGCAGGTAGTCTAGTGGTTAGAGCATTGGGCCAGTACTCTACTGTTAGGGGCAGCAGGTAGCCTAGTGGTTAGAGCATTGGGCCAGTACTCTGCTGTTAGGGGCAACAGGTAGCCTAGTGGTTAGAGCATTGGGCCAGTACTCTGCTGTTAGGGGCAGCAGGTAGCCTAGTGGTTAGAGCATTGGGCCAGTACTCTGCTGTTAGGGGCAGCAGGTAGCCTAGTGGTTAGAGCATTGGGCCAGTACTCTGCTGTTAGGGGCAGCAGGTAGACTAGTGGTTAGAGCATTGGGTCAGTACTCTGCTGTTAGGGGCAGCAGGTAGTCTAGTGGTTAGAGCATTGGGCCAGTACTCTACTGTTAGGGGCAGCAGTTAGCCTAGTGGTTAGAGCATTGGGCCAGTACTCTACTGTTAGGGGCAGCAGGTAGCCTAGTGGTTAGAGCATTGGGCCAGTACTCTGCTGTTAACATTTGACTTCAGATTACGTTTACACCCTGCCCCGATTCTGGAATTGGAATATCGGCTACAACAAAAACATTTCCAGAAAAACATCATACCTGGAACTACCAAATGGATGACCTCTCCATTTCCAATGTACAGAGCCCAGTGTTTGTATCGACCTCTGTTGATCTCAATCATGTCACCAATCTCCATCTAAGAATAAGGTGGGTAAGAAGACATGTAATTATGTAACACCCCCCCCCCCACCCCCCACACACACACACGGTCCTGTTTTGCTAACACATTTTCTCTAACCCCTAACCACAAATCTGGTCCCCACAAGTATAGTTAAACATGTTCACACACACACAAACTCCTTTTATGGTACTGTTGATTATTATAAATTAGTATTAGTCAAAGATCAGCAACAGTACTTACTGTGGTCGGACTCCTGGTTTAAATGTGAATGTTTCACTGTAGGTTGTGTCTCATGAAAAAAACCTCGCCCTTATATGACAAGGTCCAAAACTAACATCGCGGTGCAGCCAGCGGGTTTCTCCACGCATCGCGCCGACAGAAACGAACATCTTTCTGGTAAGAAGAGGGGCGGGGACGTATGCCTTATGGCCAACGTGACATGGTGTGATGAAAGAAACATACAGGAACTCAAATCCTTCTGTTCAACTGATTTAGAATTCCTCACAATCAAATGTAGACCGCATTATCTACCAAGAGAATTCTCTTCGATTATAATCACAGCCGTATATATCCCCCCCCAAGCAGACACATCGATGGCTCTGAACGAACTTTATTTAACTCTCTGCAAACTGGAAACGATTTATCCGGAGGCTGCATTCATTGTAGCTGGGGATTTTAACAAGGCTAATCTGAAAACAAGACTCCCTAAATTTTATCAGCATATCGATTGCGCAACCAGGGGTGGAAAGACCCTGGATCATTGTTACTCTAACTTCCGCGACGCATATAAGGCCCTGCCCCGCCCCCCTTTCGGAAAAGCTGACCACGACTCCATTTTGTTGATCCCTGCCTACAGACAGAAACTAAAACAAGAAGCTCCCACGCTGAGGTCTGTCCAACGCTGGTCCGATCAAGCTGACTCCACACTCCAAGACTGCTTCCATCACGTGGACTGGGAGATGTTTCGTATTGCGTCAGACAACAACATTGACGAATATGCTGATTCGGTGTGCGAGTTCATTAGAACGTGCGTTGAAGATGTCGTTCCCATAGCAACGATTAAAACATTCCCTAACCAGAAACCGTGGATTGATGGCAGCATTCGTGTGGAACTGAAGGCGCGAACCACTGCTTTTAATCAGGGCAAGGTGTCTGGTAACATGACCGAATACAAACAGTGCAGCTATTCCCTCCGCAAGGCTATCAAACAAGCTAAGCGCCAGTACAGAGACAAAGTAGAATCTCAATTCAACGGCTCAGACACAAGAGGCATGTGGCAGGGTCTACAGTCAATCACGGTCTACAGGAAGAAACCCAGCCCAGTCACGGACCAGGATGTCTTGCTCCCAGGCAGACTAAATAACTTTTTTGCCCGCTTTGAGGACAATACAGTGCCACTGACACGGCCTGCAACGAAAACATGCAGTCTCTCCTTCACTGCAGCCGAAGTGAGTAAGACATTTAAACGTGTTAACCCTCGCAAGGTTGCAGGCCCAGACGGCATCCCCAGCCGCGCCCTCAGAGCATGCGCAGACCAGCTGGCCGGTGTGTTTACGGACATATTCAACCAATCCCTATACCAGTCTGCTGTTCCCACATGCTTCAAGAGGGCCACCATTGTTCCTGTTCCCAAGAAAGCTAAGGTAACTGAGCTAAACGACTACCGCCCCGTAGCACTCACATCCGTCATCATGAAGTACTTTGAGAGACTAGTCAAGGACCATATCACCTCCACCCTACCTGACACCCTTGACCCACTCCAATTTGCTTACCGCCCAAATAGGTCCACAGACGATGCAATCTCAACCACACTGCACACTGCCCTAACCCATCTGGACAAGAGGAATACCTATGTGAGAATGCTGTTCATCGACTACAGCTCGGCATTCAACACCATAGTACCCTCCAAGCTCGTCATCAAGCTCGAGACCCTGGGTCTCGACCCCGCCCTGTGCAACTGGGTACTGGACTTCCTGACGGGCCGCCCCAGGTGGTGAGGGTAGGCAACAACATCTCCTCCCCGCTGATCCTCAACACTGGGGCCCCACAAGGGTGCGTTCTGAGCCCTCTCCTGTACTCCCTGTTCACCCACGACTGCGTGGCCACGCACGCCTCCAACTCAATCATCAAGTTTGCGGACGACACAACAGTGGTAGGCTTGATTACCAACAACGACGAGACGGCCTACAGGGAGGAGGTGAGGGCCCTCGGAGTGTGGTGTCAGGAAAATAACCTCACACTCAACGTCAACAAAACTAAGGAGATGATTGTGGACTTCAGGAAACAGCAGAGGGAACACCCCCATCCACATCGATGGGACAGTAGTGGAGAGGGTAGCAAGTTTTAAGTTCCTCGGCATACACATCACAGACAAACTGAATTGGTCCACTCACACAGACAGCATCGTGAGTAAGGCGCAGCAGCGCCTCTTCAACCTCAAGAGGCTGAAGAAATTCGGCTTGTCACCAAAAGCACTCACAAACTTCTACAGATGCACAATCGAGAGCATCCTGGCGGGCTGTATCACCGCCTGGTATGGCAACTGCACCGCCCTCAACCGTAAGGCTCTCCAGAGGGTAGTGAGGTCTGCACAACGCATCACCGGGGGCAAACTACCTGCCCTCCAGGACACCTACACCACCCGATGCTACAGGAAGGCCATAAAGATCATCAAGGACATCAACCACCCGAGCCACTGCCTGTTCACCCCGCTGTCATCCAGAAGGCGAGGTCAGTACAGGTGCATCAAAGCTGGGACCGAGAGACTGAAAAACAGCTTCTATCTCAAGGCCATCAGACTGTTAAACAGCCACCACTAACATTGAGTGGCTACTGCCAACACACTGTCAATGACACTGACTCTACTCCAGCCACTTTAATAATGGGAATTGATGGGAAATGATGTAAATATATCACTAGCCACTTTAAACAATGCTACCTTATATAATGTTACTTACCCTACATTATTCATCTCATATGCATACGTAGATACTGTACTCTATATCATCGACTGCATCCTTATGTAATACATGTATCACTAGCCACTTTAACTATGCCACTTGGTTTACATACTCATCTCATATGTATATACTGTACTCGATATCATCTACTGTATCTTGCCTATGCTGCTCTGTACCATCACTCATTCATATATCCTTATGTACATATTCTTTATCCCCTTACACTGTGTATAAGACAGTAGTTTTTTTTTTTTTTGGAATTGTTAGTTAGATTACTTGTTCGTTATTACTGCATTGTCGGAACTAGAAGCACAAGCATTTCTCTACACTCGCATTAACATCTGCTAACCATGTGTATGTGACAAATACAATTTGATTTGATTTGACATCCTGTTATTCAAATTAACTATTTGAGACCCGAGCGTTCTTGCAACTAGCTCTACCTCTGGCTTAGAATGTTTATTTCTCTATATATTTGTTTCTACATAATCACTACTTCAGAAAGGAAACACCACGTAGAAATATGTTTAACAACTTAATAAATAATGAATAAGGTATGTCTTGGCGACACAAGGCATGTTCTGCTCCTTCAGGGTAGCTCACTGCCCAAGAAAAGCTGCAATATATAAAATGACCTACAAGCAGTCCGGGTGGCCATTTTATTAATTGTTCAGCAGTCTTATGGCTTGTGGGTAGAAGCTGTTAAGGAGCCTTTTGGACCTTGACTTGCCGTGCAGCAGCAGAGAGAACAGTCTATGACTTGGATGACTTGAGTTTTTGACAATTTTTCAGGCCTTCCTCTGACACTGATTTTAAATCACATTATTAAGGTCACCATATTAAGGTCATAGTCAGCCTACTGTAGTTGTAGAACACAACGCAGGAAAGCAAGTACAGACCTTTGTCATATGCAAAAAGATTTTGTTCACATGCCTGCCTGTAGAAGAAAAAATGATATGTTGGTAATCTTGACAGATACTCTAAATGGATTGAAGCCTTCCCCACATCAAATGAGGAAGCAGAGACTTTAGCTAAGTGCCTGTTACAAGATATTGTTCCACGACTGTCACGTTCTGACCTTTATTTCCTTTGTTTTTGTCATTATTTAGTATGGTCAGGGCGTGAGTTGGGTGGGCAGTCTATGTTTGTTTTTCCATGTTTTGGGGCATTTCTATGTTTCGGCCTTGTATGGTTCTCAATCAGAGGCAGGTGTCATTAGTTGTCTCTGATTGAGAATCATACTTAGGTAGCCTGGGTTGCACTGTTTGTTTGTGGGTGATTGTCTATGTTAGTGGCCTGTGTCAGCACAGTTCTATTTTGTAGCTTCACGGTCGTCATTTGTTTATTGTTTTGTATGCAGTGTCAGTACTTTCTTTATTAAAGATTTACCATGGACACTTACCACGCCGCATTTTGGTCCTCCGATCCATCTCGCCTCTCCTCTTCAGATGAAGAGGAGGAAGACTGTGACAACGACAAAGTTTAGTTAACGCTAGGTGGACACATTTCACCTTGAAGATAATGAAAGAATTGTGTGACATGATGCAAGTTAAGAGAAATTTGCATGTACTGTTTCATCCGGAATGTTCTGGACTTGTAGAACGCTACAATGGCGTTTTGAAAAATAAAGTGTAAAAAATATGTGCTCAAACAGGAATTACCTGGGTGGATGTGCTACCCATAGCCTTGTCTTCAATGTGTTCCACCCTGGTCCGGATAACTGGCCTCAGTCCACATGAGGTACTGATGGCCCGTCCCATGAGGACCCAAGTCCCTGATCTGCATCTGTTGGATGACACTACGATGAAGTACTAAATGTGTTCGAGCTGTTCACCTAACAGGTTTCTGCTGCCCAAACTCCCCCAGACGACCATCCCCATCACGATCGGCAGCCTGGAGACTGGGTAATGGTCAGGATGCACAAAGAACCTTTGAAACCCAGGTGGAAAAGGCAACATCAGATGGCCCTCGCTACCCCAGCGGCGGTAAAGTGCCTACTTGATTCCAATGGGGATGCTGAGTCTGTTGGTAAGGAGATTGTGTGAAGCAGAAGTATCTTCCCTCCACCAGATGGTCATGTGACCACAGAAGTCAAGTTGAATGACCTGACAGATCTCGTCACTGTGTCACCCTTTATTGTGGATCAAAATGGCCTTATTGGAGATGATAGTAATAAACAAAGTAGCAGCAGCGTAAAAATGGGGGTGGGGGGACAAGGCAAATTGTCCCGGTAGCCATTTGTCACTGTGTCGCCCTCTATAGGCGATCAAAATTGCCTTATTGGAGATGATAGTAACTACTGTCATTGAAATGACTCTGATCCCTTTAAACCTCCCTTTTCCACAAATTGTTATTATGTTACCTTTCAGGGGCCACATTCTGTGTAAAATGACAACTTTAAATTCTGTCTGACAACAGCTCAGAGATATCATATATGGTGATGCTTATGGTTTCTATATCGTCAACGGGGGACTTGTGGAGGCAGAATTTGGGGTGACCTGTTGTAACATCTCAAGGGATATGCTCTGTGTTGGACTGTGATGTCATGCCTTTCATAGACTCCTGGTATGTCTGCACCCTGACACCAAGCCACTGTGTTCCGGAACTGTTGCTTGTACTGAAAGAACTGCTGTGTAAACATTATCATTGTATTATAACCTCACACTATATAAGGGACATGGAACCATTTATTCTTTGAGTTCTTCCCTGTGAAATCAGAGGTAGATCTCCCCTGCAGCTGCTTGACTAAAGATTTTTCTATAACATCATTAAATAGTTTCTGCCATAATCTTTGGATCGACATTTCCACAACAGTTGAACAGTATATGCAGTATATATATATATGACATCAGATTGTTGGATTGTAGATTGTTACCAGACAGTGCTGAGACTATGACATTTGTCAGCAGCGTAGCCTAGTGGTTAGAGCGTTGAACTAGTAACCGGAAGGTTGCGAGTTCAAACCCCCGAGCTGACAAGGTACAAATCTGTTGTTCTGCCCCTGAACAGGCAGTTAACCCACTGTTCCCAGGCTGTCATTGAAAATAAGAATGTGTTCTTAACTTACTTGCCTGGTTAAATAAAGGTCAAATTAAAATTAAATTGTTGGATTGTAGATTGTTACCAGACAGTGCTGAGACTATGACATCAGATTGTTGGATTGTAGATGTTACCAGACATTGCTGAGACTATGACATCAGATTGTTGGATTGTTACCAGACAGTGCTGAGACTATGACACCAGATTGTTGGATTGTAGATTGTTACAGACAGTGCAGACTATGACACCAGATTGTTGGATTGTAGATTGTTACCAGACAGTGCTGAGACTATGACATCAGATTGTTGGATTGTAGATTGTTACCAGACAGTGCTGAGACTATGACATCAGATTGACATCAGATTGTTAGCTAGCAATTTTTTACCTTTATTTAACTAGGCAAGTCAGTTAAGGACAACGCTCTAACCACTAGGCTACCCTGCCGCCACAAATACATCTAGCTACTTTAGCCTACTCAAACACCTGGCTCAAACAGAGACGTTAGCTATGTTAGCTAGCTGGCTATCCAAAACTGGAACTCTTCCATGTCAAGGTAAGCTTTTGATTTGATTCATTTATTGCCACCGGAGCCCACCGATGTAACTGCTAAACTGTTTGCTGTACACTGTACGGCATGATTGTAGCAGGCTTACTAACGCGTTAGTTTTAGTAGCTACAGTATGTTGACTATGACATTAATATGGTGAAAACAAGGTAGGCTGTATGTAGTGGTTATGGTGTGAAGGTTTGGCTTGGAAAGGTTTTTTCGCCTGGTCACAGACATCTGATGTGTTGTGCACCGAAGTCCACAAGCGAAGGAAAAATGTGAGAGGAGAAGAGAGCGTCGATGCAAGAAGGTAGTATACTGAACAAAAAATATAAACGCAACATGCAACAATTTCAAAGATTTTACTGTTACAGTTCATATAAGGAAATCAGTCAATTGAAATAAATGAATTAAACCCTAATCTATGGATTTCAAATGACTGGGAATATAGATATTCGTCTGTTGGTCACAGAACTTTTTTTAAAAGGTAGAGGCGTGGATCAGAAAACCACTCAGCATCTAGTGTGACCACCATTTGCCTCATGCAGCTCGACACATATCCTTCACAGAGTTAATCAGGCTGTTGATTGTGTCCTGTGGACTGTTGTCCCACTCCTCTTCAAATCGCTGTGCGAAGTTGCTGGATATTGGCAGGAACTGGAACTCGCTGTCGTACACGTCGATCAGAGCATCCGAAGTTACACTATTTGTTATAAATGCAGCATAATCTCAGACACTCCTGCTAGCGGCTGGTCCTCCCTTTCTAATTGACTGGACAGCACCCTCACAGGTGAGTCACACTCGCTAAGTCCCGGGTATAGGGCTTCATCTAAATTCACTTTTTACTGAAAGCAGAGGTTCAGCACTTTGTCTGGGTAGAGGACAAAAGCATAACAGGCTAGACTCCCAGTGCTCATTTAGTGTGCCTTTAACCCAGTTACCCTCAGGCTCCTCTTTGGTTTCCTCCTCAAGCCCACAATATGGTCTGGCCGCAGACCACTTAAGGCAAAGCCCCAAAGCCTAAAGTTGTTAAGTTATTTTGCACTTTTTTCAACCAATATTTTGTTTTGTTTTTTTGGGGGCGGGTGGATCAGCTTAATATTGCAGAAAGAATGTTGCTTCCAATGTAATTGTCTGCATCATTTCCAATACCCCATATTTTTTGGTAAATATATATATCCATACACGCATGCATATATATACACATATATACATACACATACCTGTATAGACATACATACTTTTTAAAAGAATATACCTTTATTATTATTCCCCGCAAACCCTTCCGCCGATCCCCCAATTGGAGTAAACTAATAAACACTTCTGCTTCTACCTTCAATCCATACATCTTATACACATTCTACAGACACAGTCTACTTTACAATAGTTCTCTCTTGTTTGTTCTTAGTCCTTCCTCTGTTTCTGATGTCCATCCAGTTTGATTTCTATTTGTAACTATGCTATTTCACAAAAGCTCCGAACCTATATACATTCTACAGATCCCGTATGTTTTACATTGGCTATCTTGTTATTAGTCCCACCCTTCAGCTCCATTCAACTCCTCCCATCTGTCTCTCAACATCATCCATTTTGGATTTCTATTTGCTATATATTTTTCAACTGTGCTGTGATGCTTCACAAAAGTAGTGAACCTTCCTATTCTCATAGCTTCTACAGATTGTAAATTAAAAATAAACATTTTTGCTAAAATAATTATTATATTATTGATGATTGACTATGGCTTTTCAAATCACCCGGTATTGCTATCTGCAGCGTTAGTTCTAGGCAAATATTGCAATTCTTCAGCCATTCCTGGACCTGTGACCAAACACGAGCTACATATGGACAATACCAAAATACATGATCTAATGACTCTGCCTCCTCACAGCAGAATCTGCAGAGCTTGGAAGATTGTATCCCACATATATATAACATTCTATTAGTTGCAAGAATTTTGTATCGTAATTTAATTTGAAAAATGTGAAGTTTTGAATCCGGCGTTGTTTTGCGTATCAATTCATAAACCATGTACCATGGAATGGGTACATCGAACATCTCTTCACAACTATTTTGCAATTTATATGGCACAGCTGTCAGTTTTTTGGTCCTTAAATGAAATTGGTATATGTTTTTATTTATCACACTTTTCTTTAACCATTTATGTTCTTTAATACAGGGCCGACATACAAGTTCCTTACTTTTTTCCCCTTCTACTTGCCTCTTCCATTTTTGTTGTAATCCTGCAATTAATTGGTTGTAATTTTGGGTGGAGCAGACATTTCCATGTCTGTGTTAGCTGCATGTGTGACATAACTCCACCAGTCCTATTTATGATATCATTCACTAAATGTATACCTTTTTTTTTAAATTATTTGATAAATACAGTTTTTTTTAATCAATTAGTATATTTGAATTTAACCACAATATTTGTTGTACTATTTGTTCCGTCCTTTCAGGTGGATTAAACTGAAATTGCAACCAACTTTCTAAGGCTTGTTTAAAAAATAAAGATATTTTGGAGATTATTTCCATTTCAAACAACCGAAAGTGAGCAGGTGTAATCTGAATAAAGGGGAAAAGGCCCTTCCTGAATATAGGATGAGACATTCGTACCAATTGACTAGAGAACCAGTTTGCATTTAAGTATAATTTTTGTATGACTGATGCCTTTAGTGAGAGGTCTAATGCTTTAATATTTAATCATTTCTGCCCACTGAATTCATATTCGTTATATAAATAGGCCCTTTTAATTTTATCTGGTTTGCCGTTCCAAATAAAATGTAATATTTTTTGTTCATATAATTTAAAAAGCAGGTCACTAGGTGTAGGCAAAACCATAAGCAAATAGGTCAACTGTGATATAACTAAGGAGTTAATCAGGGTGATTTTTCCACAAATAGACAGGTATTTTCCTTTCCATGGTAGCAAGATCTTATCTATTTTTACTAACTTTCTATAAAAATGTATTGGAGTGAGATCATTTCTTTCCTTTGGGATTTGTATACCGAGTATGCCTACATCTCCGTCAGAATTGGAAAAAAATCCATACAATTTGTTTCAGGTAGTGGAGATGGAGGAGCCTGAAATGAAAACATATTCTTAGAGTACTTTACTTCCTCTTTCAAAATACCATCCGGTGAATCATGTGACTCCATCATTCATTCGGTGATTCATGTGACTCCATCATTCATTCGGTGAATCATGTGACTCCATCATTCATCCGGTGAATCATGTGACTCCATCATTCATTCGGTGAATCATGTGACTCCATCATTCATCCGGTGAATCATGTGACTCCATCATTCATTTGGTGAATCATGTGACTCCATCATTCATTTGGTGAATCATGTGACTCCATCATTCATTCGGTGAATCATGTGACTCCATCATTCATTCGGTGAATCATGTGACTCCATCATTCATTCGGTGAATCATGTGACTCCATCATTCATTCGGTGAATCATGTGACTCCATCATTCATTCGGTGAATCATGTGACTCCATCATTCATGAATCGGTGAATCATGTGATTTGGTGAATCATGTGACATCATTCATCATTCATCCGGTGAATCATGTGACTCCATCATTCATTCGGTGAATCATGTGACTCCATCATTCATTCGGTGAATCATGTGACTCCATCATTCATTTGGTGAATCATGTGACTCCATCATTCATTCGGTGAATCATGTGACTCCATCATTCATCAATCATCATTTCATCCGTGAATCATGTGACTCCATCATTCATCCGGTGAATCATGTGAATCTCCATCATTCATCCGGTGAATCATGTGAATCTCCATCATTCATTCGGTGAATCATGTGACTCCATCATTTGTAACAAGTTTTAATTAAAAAAAAATTGGTAGCATTTCTATATTGAAGATTGAAAAATAATTTGGTGCATTTTCCCCCATATTCCATCCAGTTCGCTTTATTTTTATAATCTATTACACTGGATCTTTCTTGAATAAGTTCCTCCATTTCTTTTAGTTTTTCCTCTAACCTATTCCCTGCCTCTATAGTACCGTTTTTATTGCTATCTAACTGTACTGGTAGTCTTTCAATTTCCTTTGTTAATATGGACTCTTGATCTAAATTGCTTTTGTTTTATAGATGAGTATTGCATTGCCTCTAAAGGCACATTTAAAAGTGTCCCATACAGTAAGGGGATCTGCTGTACCTATGTTACGTCTGAAAAAGTCAGTTATAAATTCTTCTGTCCTAGTTCTAAACAATTTATCATCTAGTAGGCTTTGATTAAATTTCCGATATCCTCGCCCACGTGGAAATTCTGTAAGAGTAATATATATATGCCAATTATTTGATGATCCGACCGCATTCTGTCCCCTACCAACACTTTTTAAACTTTTGGTGCCAGAGAGAATGGCATAAGAAAGTAGTCAAGGCGACTAGCTTGATTATGCCTCCGCCATGTATATCTCACTAGGTCAGGGTATTTAAGTCTCCATATATCCACTAATTCCAATATATCCATGACATTCATGATTTCCTTAAATGCCTGCGGGTGATAATTTGTAGTGTGATTTCCTTTCCGGTCCATAGAGGTATTTAAGACCGTATTAAAATCTCCCACCATAATAATGGAGTCTAGTGTTGCTTGTAGAGTTGATAGATTCTTATATATATTTTCACAAAAGCTTGGATCATCATTATTCGGACCGTATAGGTTAATAAGCCATATCTGTTTATTGTCCAATAACATATTTAAAATCATCCATCTACCTTGAGGATCTGTTTGGACAATTTGCACGTTTGGATCAAAATTGTTAATTAAAATCATCACCCCTTTTGAATTTCTTTGCCCATGGGAGAAGTATATTTCGCCCCCCCCCAGTTCTTTTTCCACAAAACTTCCTCTAAAACTGTTGAATGGGTTTCCTGTAAACAATAAATATTATATTCCTTCTCTTTTAGCCAGGTAAATACTGATTGTCTTTTCTTATTATCTGCTAGGCCATTACAATTGTAACTGGCTATACTTATTTCACCACTTAACATAATGAGACACAACTTTCAATTCTATTTATCATAATATCTGTTTGTAAACGTACCATTAAACAGTAACATGATGATGGAGTGTCTATATAGCTGTACCATGATATTTGCCTTTCTCCTAAGTAAACCTCCAATTGGTCCCTACTATTCCACCCGCTAAAAGCCCTCCTCATCCCAATGCCCGGCTGACCACCCTCGACCCCCTGTATCCCATAACCCATAACCGACTGGGATCCATCCTTTGGAAAGAGCACACAGTGCCATTTACCGAATTGAAGTAGATTAACTGCCAAATGCATTTCCATCGCCCTCACCTCGATTTGTATTATATATAGCTGTGGATCATCCTCTATTGTCCCTAACATCTTTTACTTCTTCGCAACAGTTGTGGGATACACACATACACCCACACACACACTCAACCCATACCCCTAGACAACCATAAGCTCACTTACTCGACAATTGCACCACCCCAGAGCCCAACTCAAGACAGGTCTTGAATTACAAATGTACTCGCAGTTGCAGCTGCACGAGAAGGCCTGCAAGACCGCACAAAAAATGAGGCAAAAATTAAGAGATTTTATTTACCATTGTCAGATCCTAGATGATGGAGGTCAAATGTACACCTCTACCCTGAAACCCCTACAATACAGTCATCCGTATTGACCATATTCCCAAGCATCTCCATGCAGTCCGACTTTGATTCTGTGCCACTAGGGTCACAATAATATACCCCCTCTCTGAATGTCCGAGTGTGACCCCCTCCCCATGGGTTACTGCAGCTAGTGTTGCCAACACTGCCACTGCCTGGGTGGGGGCACCCCACCGGAATCCCCACCGGCTAGGTACAAGGTCGTCAAGGTTCTCATTAGCAGCTATGAGAATTTCCTTGTATAGTATGCTCTCCCTTTAGGGGGCTTTGGCTTTGCAGGACCAACCCTGCCAAGCAGGCTCAGAATCTTGAGGGGGCAGTGCTGCTCTTGGTCTCTGACCATCATTTGGCTGCATACAGACCACTTACAGCATGCACATAAAACAGTTAGGGACTTATCATGAGTCTCTGGGTCATTCAGGTGGGTGTCTAGGGTATAGGGTCATGGACCATACCATTAAAATAGGATCATAAATAAATAATTAGATATCATTTATTTTAAAAATGTAGTTCCCCATGATAGGACAATAACAAATTAAATGTATCATCTATTTTAAAACTGTTCCACCATGATAGGACAATAAATAAATAAGACGTATAATTCATTATAAAAGTATATCCGTCATCTGAACAGCATTGAAAGCCCTCTCATACCCCGGCCCACAGCAATACATTGGCTCTGGGATATGCAACCATTTCATTACTCACTCACTCAACTTACAAACATAACAAATAAAAATAAACACACACCACACCATCCACACATACTGTGCTTTCTGTTTACTTAGTTTTTATCTTCACTATGTTGAATTAGTGCTTGTGCGTTCAATTAGTTATATGCGAAGATCTATAGAAAAGCTATATTTTTTATTGTATTGTTACAATCCATAACCGGGCTAGAATTGTGTTTATTTTCCTCATCTATGAGAATTTTGCAATTTTTAAAATAACCATGGAGTAGTCTTTGTGTCTCTGAACAACTGGTTATCAATATATAGTTGATCAACGACGAGAGCTACTCGTTTCGCTTTTAATATATTTTCTTTGAAAATTGGATACAGAACTTTGCGCCATTCTGCAATTTCCTTCGGAAACTGATCATTCATGCCAATTTTGGTCCCAGCAAGTATTTTACCCAGGCTTTTAACCATTATGTTATCTTTAAATTAGGCAAATTTGGGCGGTCATACCTTTGGCCTCTCTGTCCGAAGTGGTGTACACGTAAAAGTTGGATTTTGTCGGTAACTTCGTGTGGGATCTGAAGCGCTGTAAGGAGGAACTCTAACTACAGATTCAGTAACATCTACTTCTTTCTCCTGGATACATGTAAGTACCATATTCTCCCTCATTGATCTAGTTTGTTTGTCCAGTAAGGCTTCCCTCAGAACGGCGTTCTCCTTTTTAATTTCGGTTTCAATCTTATTGACGGTCCCTTTTAGTTTGTGTGTTTCCTTCTCTAATGTCACAAGCTTTTTCATCTCGAGGCTTCAACTCTTTTATATCCTTACTAACTAATTCAAGTATACCCAGTTTGTCATTTATTGATTTTAACAGATCAGTTTCGACCTTTACCATTCCCGGTGGTGAGATTATTAAATCGTCTGTGTCTGTAGAAGAGTCACGTTTCCCCTGTTTTACTCTCCGTCATGTTTGTCGATAAATGTCTCTAGTTTTAAGATTTGTTTTGTGTTATTATCCAGATTGAAGGTTATCACCCACCAGATTATGTAGTGCTAATATTTGTCTAACTTGCCAATATTGAATATTACGTTTTATTTATTTATTTTTTATTTTTTTATTTCACCTTTATTTAACCAGGTAGCAAATTGAGAACAAGTTCTCATTTACAATTGCGACCTGGCCAAGATAAAGCAAAGCAGTTCGACACATACAACGACACAGAGTTACACATGGAGTAAAACAAACATACAGTCAATAATACAGTATAAACAAGTCTATATACGATGTGAGCAAATGAGGTGAGATAAGGGAGGTAAAGGCAAAAAAAAGGCCATGGTGGCAAAGTAAATACAATATAGCAAGTAAAACACTGGAATGGTAGATTTGCAGTGGAAGAATGTGCAAAGTAGAAATAAAAATAATGGGGTGCAAAATAAATAAATAAATAAAATACAGTAGGGAAAGAGGTAGTTGTTTGGGCTAAATTATAGGTGGGCTATGTACAGGTGCAGTAATCTGTGAGCTGCTCTGACAGTTGGTGCTTAAAGCTAGTGAGGGAGATAAGTGTTTCCAGTTTCAGAGATTTTTGTAGTTCGTTCCAGTCATTGGCAGCAGAGAACTGGAAGGAGAGGCGGCCAAAGAAAGAATTGGTTTTGGGGGTGACTAGAGAGATATACCTGCTGGAGCGTGTGCTACAGGTGGGAGATGCTATGGTGACCAGCGAGCTGAGATAAGGGGGGACTTTACCTAGCAGGGTCTTGTAGATGACCTGGAGCCAGTGGGTTTGGCGACGAGGGCCAGCCAACAAGAGCGTACAGGTCGCAATGGTGGGTAGTATATGGGGCTTTGGTGACAAAACGGATTGCACTGTGATAGACTGCATCCAATTTGTTGAGTAGGGTATTGGAGGCTATTTTGTAAATGACATCGCCAAAGTCGAGGATTGGTAGGATGGTCAGTTTTACAAGGGTATGTTTGGCAGCATGAGTGAAGGATGCTTTGTTGCGAAATAGGAAGCCAAATCTAGATTTAACTTTGGATTGGAGATGTTTGATATGGGTCTGGAAGGAGAGTTTACAGTCTAACCAGACACCTAAGTATTTGTAGTTGTCCACGTATTCTAAGTCAGATCCGTCCAGAGTAGTGATGTTGGACAGGCGGGCAGGTGCAGGTAACGATCGGTTGAAGAGCATGCATTTAGTTTTACTTGTATTTAAGAGCAATTGGAGGCCACGGAAGGAGAGTTGTATGGCATTGAAGCTTGCCTGGAGGGTTGTTAACACAGTGTCCAAAGAAGGGCCAGAAGTATACAGAATGGTGTCGTCTGCGTAGAGGTGAATCAGAGACTCACCAGCAGCAAGAGCGACCTCATTGATGTATACAGAGAAGAGAGTCGGTCCAAGAATTGAACCCTGTGGCACCCCCATAGAGACTGCCAGATGTCCGGACAGCAGACCCTCCGATTTGACACACTGAACTCTATCAGAGAAGTAGTTGGTGAACCAGGCGAGGCAATCATTTGAGAAACCAAGGCTGTCGAGTCTGCCGATGAGGATGTGGGGATTGACAAAGTCGAAAGCCTTGGCCAGATCAATGAATACGGCTGCACAGTAATGTTTCTTATCGATGGCGGTTAAGATATCATTTAGGACCTTGAGCGTGGCTGAGGTGCACCCATGACCAGCTCTGAAACCAGATTGCATAGCAAAGAAGGTATGGTGAGATTCGAAATGGTCGGTAATCTGTTTGTTGACTTGGCTTTTAAAGACCTTAGAAAGGCATGGTAGGATAGATATAGGTCTGTAGCAGTTTGGGTCAAGAGTGTCCCCCCTTTGAAGAGGGGGATGACCGCAGCTGCTTTCCAATCTTTGGGTGTTCTTGAGGTGCTCCACATAACTTTGTTCAGTCCGCCATTACCTTTACCTTCCCAACCAATAAATTAACTAGTTAATGAAAACCAGTAAAACTTATTTTTTTCGTTCCTGAATTTTAGAACTGATGGATTAATTTTTTTTTTTAGCAATTGTGACCCGTTTCAGGAAGCTAGGTGTATGTCGCGTATCACTACTTCACAGCAGAGGCATTTGAACGTCTTTTTTGTTGTTGTTGGTCAAAACAGTTTTTAGGAAGAAATGCCTTCTGGAACATGTGAACTTTTCATGTGCCTTCATAACAAACTTGTATCCAATCTGTAAGTACGAATAAAATTGTTCAATTATGAGCCTAGTTGGTTTAGCCACGGAAAAAGAAAGGAACTTGATTGGCTGAGATAATGGATGGGCTGGACATGCTCGGAGATGAGTTTGGATTGGTCTGCCATGTAACATGCTTCTGTCTCTAACGTGAGCTGCTCAATATGTGTAGATAATCTCTGCTACTTCGGCTTTTTTTGAAAGATATAACATTAGCCTTGAATAACTACAAAAGTGTTGCTACTGCTCTCAACAACATTGCTATCCTGAATTTAGCAGGTGCTATCAACAAAATTCAGTGGGAAAAAAGTTGTGATGGTCTACTCGCTAGCGCACTGTCAGTGTGAACCGGAGTGACTTGACACAACTCGGGCCAAACAAGATGTAGCTACAAACAAAACGGAGTTACAGGTTAAAGGGTTACAGTCTGCTGTGAAGCTTTCATCCATGTATACATACGGGTTAGAGTCTATCTACATTTTCAGATATTATATGTTTCAAATTTTGTCAGGAAGTCATTTTTAATGCAAGTGAAAGCGTACTGGTAGCTAGCTAGCGAAAGTTAGCTTGCTGGCTCGATGGGTAACGTTACGTGTATGATCTGAGTAGTAAACAGAAAGCCATTTGCATTGCTAGTTATAGCTAATGTTAACTAGCTAGCTAACATTGAACCTACATAGTTAGCATTCACACATAGGCATGGGAGACAACCATGTAATGTTACAATGTCATTCGCTGGTCTATTAACTCCTAAACACGATGAGGTTACCTGTCATTATCATGCCTCATTAAGTTTGCTATGATGGCATCAGTCACGGTCAATAGCCTACATGTTGTCGTCTTTTCTGGCTACTTGATATAAAGTACATTGCATATACAGTGGGGCAAAAAAGTATTTAGTCAGCCACCAATTGTCCAAGTTCTCCAACTTAAAAAGATGAGAGAGGCCTGTACTTTTCATCATAGGTACACTTCAACTATGACGGACAAAATGAAAGAAAAAAAATCCAGAAAATCACATTGTAGGATTTTTAATGAATTTATTTGCAAATTATGGTGGAAAATAAGTATTTGTTCAATAACAAAAGTTTATCTCAATATGTTGTTATTAACCTGTTGTTGGCAATGACAGAGGTCAAACATTTTCTGTAAGTCTTCACAAGGTTTTCACACACTGTTGCTGGTATTTTGGCCCATTCCTCCATGCAGATCTCCTCTAGAGCAGTGATGTTTTGGGGCTGTTGCTGGGCAACACAGACTTTCAACTCCCTCCAAAGATTTTCTACGGGGTTGAGATCTGGAGACTGGCTAGGCCACTCCAGGACCTTGAAATGCTTCTTACGAAGCCACTCCTTTGTTGCCCGGGCGGTGTGTTTGGGATCATTGTCATGCTGAAAGACCCAGCCACGTTTCATCTTCAATGCCCTTGCTGATGGTAGGCTTTGTTACTTTGGTCCCAGCTCTTGCTGGTCTATAGTATACAGTCTGTAATGGTAGGATGACTTTAGCTGATCTATAGTATACAGTTTTGTAATGGTAGGATGACTTTAGCTGGTCTATAGTATACAGTCTAGCTGGTCTATAGTATACAGTCTTGTAATGGAAGGATGACTTCAGCTGGTCTATAGTATACAGTCTTGTAATGGTAGGATGACTTTAGCTGGTCTATAGTATACAGTCTTGTAATGGTAGGAGGACTTTAGCTGGTCTATAGTATACAGTCTTGTAATGGTAGGATGACTTTAGCTGATCTATAGTATACAGTTTTGTAATGGTAGGATGACTTTAGCTGGTCTATAGTATACAGTCTAGCTGGTCTATAGTATACAGTCTAGCTGGTCTATAGTATACAGTCTAGCTGGTCTATAGTATACAGTCTAGCTGGTCTATAGTATACAGTCTTGTAATGGTAGGATGACTTTAGCTGGTCTATAGTATACAGTCTTGCTGGTCTATAGTATACAGTCTTGTAATGGTAGGATGACTTTAGCTGGTCTATAGTATACAGTCTAGCTGGTCTATAGTATACAGTCTAGCTGGTCTATAGTATACAGTCTTGTAATGGTAGGATGACTTTAGCTGGTCTATAGTATACAGTCTAGCTGGTCTATAGTATACAGTCTAGCTGGTCTACAGTATACAGTCTTGTAATGGTAGGATGACTTCAGCTGGTCTATAGTATACAGTCTTGCTGGTCTATAGTATACAGTCTTGTAATGGTAGGATGACTTTAGCTGGTCTATAGTATACAGTCTAGCTGGTCTATAGTATACAGACTTGTAATGGTAGGATGACTTTAGCTGGTCTATAGTATACAGTCTTGTAATGGTAGGATGACTTTAGCTGGTCTATAGTATACAGTCTTGTAATGGTAGGATGACATTAGCCGGTCTATAGTGTACAGTCTTGTAATGGTAGGATGACTTTAGCTGGTCTATAGTATACAGTCTTGTAATGGTAGGATTACTTTAGCTGGTCTATAGTATACAGTCTTGTAATGGTAGGATGGCTTTAGCTGGTCTATAGTATACAGTCTGTAATGGTAGGATGACTTAAGCTGGTCTACAGTATACAGTCTTGTAATGGTAGGATGACTTTAGCTGGTCTATAGTATACAGTCTAGCTGGTCTATAGTATACATTCTTGTAATGGAAGGATGACTTTAGACTCTAGTCATGTAAATGTAATTAATTAGAGAGTTGGGGCACCACAAAATAATATTTATAGAGCTGTTATCTTCAGAATAAACTCTTAAAGACCTAGTAATATTTGACATCAATAGCAGTCAATATTAATCGTCACCTTAATTCAGTCTAATCTGAAAGTTGTAAATTCTTGGTTATCTGCACAAACCCTGGCTAACAAGTTGAATCAGCAATACAAAATTGGGTTTAATTATTTATTTACTAAATCCCTAACTAATCACACAGAATTACATATACACATAATTAATCGTAACTTGATTACAAATTACGTCATAAAGGAAAACGTCCCTAGCGGGCGGAACAGATATGACAGCTTATTACACAAAATTAAAGGGGCTGGGTTTGAGTGAAAGAGCGGGAAGACTGAGGAACAAAGGGCGAAGCTGTGCTATCGTAAATACAGTATCTTATGCATTCTAAATTACCGCCCATTTGGAAAAGGAAAATGCAATAAATATTTACTCTGAGCTGCGCTTCGATAGGTTGGTGGTAGATGGAAGGCCGTGTTGCCAAACCGAGTCCTTTGAAGAATGTCTCTGGTGGTCAATTGGATACGTTGTAGTAACGTCGTTGTGTGGTAGAATGGATACTTTGTCTGTTCCTTCCTAACCTGCGTTTGCAGCTGCTGTTGCTAACTCAACGGCTAGGAGGTATCACTTCTGTAGTGAATAAGAGTCCATAGAGTTCATACCATTCGCAACCAAAGCTCACGCTGATGTTGGCTTCGTTCTGTAGTTATTATCTGAACAATTCTGACATCGGACCGTCGTCCTCACATTCTCGGAACAGGAGGTTACATTGTCGTCAAGGCTTTATATAGGAAGGGAGAGGAGGGCGTGTTTGAAAAGTTTTATAGCCCATGTCCCTTCACAGGGGCGGGCCACTGATTGAGCAGAGCTCTACCTTATGAAAACCCAAATCTCACATTTTAGAAGCTAAAATCACATTTCATCCCGTCACGAATCATTTCATATTCAAACATTTAAATTGAACAACAATTCCATGTGAATCCAATAACTCTGATGTGTAGACTTTCCACTGTAGAGTTTATGTTATCTTATCATTGATGAGAATGTCTCAGATGACAACCGAACTGACATCATATTCATTAAGTACCACCGCACATGTTCAATTGGTCGGATTACTAGAATATAGTTCATTTCCCCCACCTTCTGATGTTCCCAGAATCTCTATGTTAACCAAGGGTTTTGCAAATGTAACATCAGTAGGGTAGAAAGGAAAAAGGGGGAAGAGGTATTTATGACTGTTATAAACCTACCCCCAGGCCAACTTCATGACACCACCATGGCCTATTTATTGCCTTAACTCCCTTATCTTACCTCATTTGCACTCACTGTATATAGACTTTTTGTTTTGTTTTTTCTACTATATTATTGACTGTATGTTTTGTTTGTTTCATGTGTAACTCTGTGTTGTTGTATGTTTCCATCACCCATATTATCTACAGTACACTATTAAATGTCCATGTGGGCTGTGTTATATAAGTAAAACCTCTCGTTCTCTCAAACAGAGAATTAGTGAACATAACGACAGGGATTATCCAGTCGCAGTACATTTTAATGACCAAAAACATGACCTTTCTACCTTTTAGATTTTGTGGCGTAGAGAAAGTTAAGTTAACAGACATGGGGAGGTGATATAAATAATACTCTGAGGGAAAGAGAATGTTTTGGGATTTCAACCCTCCAGACATTATTCCCCAAAGGTCATAATGATGACCTTACATGTTATGTTGTTAATGTAAACATGAATTAATGCTACCATTTCAGACTACTCTGGCGTATTTTATTGCCCTGTACCCAATGATTTTATGTACACAGTGTATTGGAATACTTGTGAAATGCACATTGTTATATTTGGTCATATAATTTCCCCTCGACTCCAACCCCATTTGATGCATTGAACAGATGTGGGTGGAGCAATGTCTACATGAGGGTACAGACTATAAACACTCACCAAAGCTCTGACGACGGCCTTGAGGACGATACCTAAAGCGTTATAAGGAGCAGTGATGCTGGCTGGAGCAATGTGCGGGTTTCTTATCTTTTCTCATCTAATTAAAAACTGCAGAAAGGAAAATAGACTGGAGATGATTACACAAGCAGTAAACTAGAGGGTTCTCTATAGATCTGGCAATTACAGAATGATACTGATTGGCCAGATGGTGGCGCTATGACAAGTGATTGAAATGCAAACTTTGAAAGGTCACGCCCCTAACCCCGTTTGACCAAAAGTCCCTTTCCTCACAAGCAATTTTGCCTCAGGGACTCAAAAGGTCCGCAATGATGAATTTTTCACCATTTAGAATTTTGTGGGAAATACTTAAATTCCTAGTTCTGTGGCACCGAAAGACCGATCTGCACTAAACTTGACATGTGGCATCTATGGACAAAGGTCTCTCAACTTACTATTTTTCAGACTAGTACTTAAAACAACATGGCTGCTATTGACAAATAAACATTCACATGGGCGTGGTCTGGCACTAATGCATATAAATCAGTCAAGGATATTTGTATTGTAACAAAATATTAAACAAATGTTGCAAACCTGTCAAGAATCAAAATTTGAAAGAACATTCATAACAACCACACGGTGGTGCTATATACGAACACATGTTTATATCACTTGATGTATTTGACTCACCGAGTGATTAAATTTGACACATATGCTCAGGGATAGGAGTCTAGTTAACCCAAGCAATATCTCAGACACCACTGGCCTGATTTTGATGACATTTGGGAGAATAATGTGTCTTGCCATAGAGATCAGTCATTTACACAATACCACTGATTGTCCCAAAGGGGGCGCTGCATCATTCATGGGGAATGACCTGCTCTTTTGCCTTGTTAACTGTAGATAAAGTATATTGTTCTCCTATCTTACTGTATTCAAGGAACTAGTTCACAACATTAAAGTGCAGGTGTCACAGACTCAGATTAAGCCTAGTCCTGAATTAAGAATCACTTTCAATAGAGATGATCCATTAACAATGCTTTAAATCCAGGAGGAGGTTAAATCTGGGTCCTGCAATCTGTCCCTAAAAGTAAAAACGGTGCTAATACTTTATAACAGAATATATGATTAACATGAACTGTATGGGAGGATTCTCCATAGATCCTGTTCCTCCAGTCAATCGCCCTCTAGTGGCCTCATGGTTGGAATGTTATTCATATTTTTCATAATTTTATAATGAATCAACTTTATTTTTGTTAAACACCTGAAAATCCAGTGTTTCGATGTGAAAATGTTTTATATTTCAGTCTTCTTTAATGTACACTACCGTTCATAAGTTTGGGGTCACTTAGACATTTTGTACATTTTTGTCCATTAAAATAACATCAAATTGATCAGAAATACAGTGTAGACATTGAGGCAGAGTTCCTCTGTCCAGTGTCTGTGTTCTTTGCCCATCTTAATCTTTTCTTTTTATTGGCCAGTCTGAGATATGGCTTTTTCTTTGCAACTCTGCCTAGAAGGCCAGCATCCCGGAGTTGCCTCTTCACTGTTGACGTTGAAACTGGTGTTTTGCGGGTACTTTTTAATGAAGCTGCCAGTTGAGGACTTGTGAGGCGTCTGTTTCTCAAACTAGAAACTCTAATGTACTTGTCCTCTTGCTCAGTTGTGCACCGGGGCCTCCCACTCCTCTTTCTACTCTGGTCGGAGCCAGTTTGCACTGTTCTGTGAAGGGAGTAGTACACAGCATTGTACGAGATCTTTAGTTTCTTGGCAATTTCTTGCATGGAATTGCCTTCATTTCTCAGAACAAGAATAGACTGACGAGTTGCAGAAGAAAGGTCTTTGTTTCTGGCCATTTTGAGCCTGTATTCGAACCCACAAATGTTGATGCTCCAGATACTCAACTAGTCTAAAGAAGGCCAGTTCTATTGCTTCTTTAATCAGAACAACAGTTTTCAGCCGTGCTAACATAATTGCAAAAGGGTTTTCCAATGATCAATTAGCCTTTTAAAATGAAAAACTTGGATTAGCTAAAATAATGTGCCATTGGAACACAGGAGTGATGGTTGCTGATAATGGGCCTCTGTACGCCTATGTAGATATTCCATTCAAAACCAACCGTTTCCAGCTACAATAGTCATTTACAACATAAACAATGTCTACACTATATTTCTGATCAATTTGATTACATTTTAATGGACAAAAAATGTGCTTTTCTTTCAAAAACAAGGACATTTCTAAGTGACCCCAAACTTTTGAACGGTAGTGTATATAAAGTCTAATATTGGGATGCAACTCAAAATGTAAAACATTTCAACTCTGTATCTGACATGGTACAGGTGTCTTCTTTTTTAAGCCCATAACCATGTGTGTAAAGTGTATACTTTTGTTTCTACGATGATTTGTTTAAGACTACCCAGAAACACTCTGGTTTATCCCACTGCAGTATTAATCAAGGTCATGGTAATATGGTTTTGGTAATATAAAGGCAACTGTATTAATTTAATATTCTGTTTGCTTTGAATGAAAAATGACCATTGGTCTTTGAGATGGTCCTTTATTCATTAGGTTATAAACAACATTTTGCATTACTGACATTCACAATAGACTCATGAGAGAACCAATAAATTATTTACTAAGTGTGTTTGCTGCAGCAACTGTAGAAACAGAAACAGCAGCCAGTACACCAATCAGGCCTAGCTGACCAGATAACAACTTCTTCAGGAAGTCATCTGCCTATAAGGAGAAAGACAAACAAAAAACAAATGAATATGGCATATAATATATCTCATCAAGCAAAGCATTAATTAGAATATTCTCTCATTATACTGTCATGGCTACCTGTTTGGACTCGGATTGGCCATAACGGAGGAAAGTAACAAAATGCTCGCAGTTCTGTCCAAGGAGGTCATATTTTATTGTGCGGCCTCTCATTTTGTCCACTTCCCTCATAATGACGTCAGTCGGCCTTGGGTTGTACTTGTTATCCAAGTAGTTGTTGATTTTGTAAGTATTCCCTGCTGCCACATCCTGTAATGTCTCTATTGTTATCGTGCCTTTACAGGAAACACTGCTGCTGGATGAGCTAAAACTGCAGAAAGATACTCTTGAAGGTCCATCTACAAAACAGGAGGAAATAAAAGGTGTGTTTTGATGATGAGAAATAAAGAAACAGAGAGAACAGCAGATGCTGTAGCTGATTGAATACGTTCATAAAGTTATGACTATCGACCATGTTCAGATATCAGTTTTACTCTGCTGTTAGGGGCAGCAGGTAGTCTAGTGGTTAGAGCATTGGGCCAGTACTCTGCTGTTAGGGGCAGCAGGTAGTCTAGTGGTTAGAGCATTGGGCCAGTACTCTGCTGTTAGGGAAAGCAGGTAGCCTAGTGGTTAGAGCATTGGGCCAGTACCCTGCTGTTAGGGGCAGCAGGTAGCCTAGTGGTTAGAGCATTGGGCCAGTACTCTGCTGTTAGGGGCAGCAGGTAGCCTAGTGGTTAGAGCATTGGGCCAGTACTCTGCTGTTAGGGGTAGCAGGTAGTCTAGTGGTTAGAGCATTGGGCCAGTACTCTACTGTTAGGGGCAGCAGGTAGTCTAGTGGTTAGAGCATTGGGCCAGTACTCTACTGTTAGGGGCAGCAGGTAGCCTAGTGGTTAGAGCATTGGGCCAGTACTCTGCTGTTAGGGGTAGCAGGTAGTCTAGTGGTTAGAGCATTGGGCCAGTACTCTGCTGTTAGGGGCAGCAGGTAGCCTAGTGGTTAGAGCATTGGGCCAGTACTCTGCTGTTAGGGGCAGCAGGGAGCCTAGTGGTTAGAGCATTGGGCCAGTACCCTGCTGTTAGGGGCAGCAGGTAGTCTAGTGGTTAGAGCATTGGGCCAGTACTCTGCTGTTAACATTTGACTTCAGATTATGTTTACACCCTGCCCCAATTATGGAATTGGAATATAGGCTACAACAAAAACATTTATAGAAAAACATCATACCTGGAGTTACCAAATGGATGACCTCTCCATTTCCAATGTACAGAGCCCAGTGTTTGTATGCACTTCTGTTTATCTCAATCATGTCACCAATCTCCATCTAAGAATAAGGTGGGTAAGAAGACATGTAATTATGGAACACCCCCCACCCCCCCACACAGTCCTGTTTTGCAAACACATTTTCTCTAACCCCTAACCACAAATCTGGTCCCCACAAGTATAGTTAAACATGTTCACACACACACAAACTCCTTTTATGGTACTGTTGATTATTATAAATTAGTATTAGTCAAAGATCAACAACAGTACTTACTGTGGTCGGACTCCTGGTTTAAATGTGAATGTTTCACTGTAGGTTGTGTCTCATGAAAAAAACCTCGCCCTTATATGACAAGGTCCAAAACTAACATCCTGTTATTCAAATTAACTATTTGAGACCCGAGCGTTCTTGCAACTAGCTCTACCTCTGGCTTAGAATGTTTATTTCTCTATATATTTGTTTCTACATAATCACTACTTCAGAAAGGAAACACCACGTAGAAATATGTTTAACAACTTAATAAAGAATGAATAAGGTATGTCTTGGCGACACAAGGCATGTTCTGCTCCTTCAGGGTAGCTCACTGCCGAAGAAAAGCTGCAATATATAAAATGGTCTACAAGCAGTCCGGGTGGCCATTTTATTAATTGTTCAGCAGTCTTATGGCTTGTGGGTAGAAGCTGTTAAGGAGCCTTTTGGACCTTGACTTGCCGTGCAGCAGCAGAGAGAACAGTCTATGACTTGGATGACTTGAGTTTTTGACAATTTTTCAGGCCTTCCTCTGACTGATTTTAAATCATATTATTAAGGTCACCATATTAAGGTCATAGTCAACCTACTGTAGTTGTAGAACACAACGCAGGAAAGCAAGTACAGACCTTTGTCAAGCCTACCAGTCTGCTGGGGCACTTTGGTAAATATGCAAAAAGATTTTGTTCACATGCCTGCCTGTAGAAGAAAAAATGATATGTTGGTAATCTTGACAGATACTCTAAATGGATTGAAGCCTTCCCCACATCAAATGAGGAAGCAGAGACTTTAGCTAAGTGCCTGTTACAAGATATTGTTCCACGACAAAGTTTAGTTAACGCTAGGGGACACATTTCACCTTGAAGATAATGAAAGAATTGTGTGACATGATGCAAGTTAAGAGAAATTTGCATGTACTGTTTCATCCGGAATGTTCTGGACTTGTAGAACGCTACAATGGCGTTTTGAAAAATAAAGTGTAAAAAATATGTGCTCAAACAGGAATTACCTGGGTGGATGTGCTACCCATAGCCTTGTCTTCAATGTGTTCCACCCTGGTCCGGATAACTGGCCTCAGTCCA
Source organism: Oncorhynchus tshawytscha (assembly GCF_018296145.1). Lineage (NCBI taxonomy): Eukaryota > Metazoa > Chordata > Actinopteri > Salmoniformes > Salmonidae > Oncorhynchus > Oncorhynchus tshawytscha. Next base: position 81,613,119 of record NC_056433.1, read on the forward strand.
CATGAGGTACTGATGGCCCGTCCCATGAGGATCCAAGTCCCTGATCTGCATCTGTTGGATGACACTACGATGAAGTACTAAATGTATTTGAGCTGTTCACCTAACAGGTTTCTGCTGCCCAAACTCCCCCAGACGACCATCCCCATCACGATCGGCAGCCTGGAGACTGGGTAATGGTCAGGATGCACAAAGAACCTTTGAAACCCAGGTGGAAAAGGCAACATCAGATGGCCCTCGCTACCCCAGCGGCGGTAAAGTGCCTACTTGATTCCAATGGGGATGCTGAGTCTGTTGGTAAGGAGATTGTGTGAAGCAGAAGTATCTTCCCTCCACCAGATGGTCATGTGACCACAGAAGTAAACTTGAATGACCTGACAGATCTCGTCACTGTGTCACCCTTTATTGTGGATCAAAATGGCCTTATTGGAGATGATAGTAATAAACAAAGTAGCAGCAGCGTAAAAATGGGGGTGGGGGACAAGGCAAATTGTCCCGGTAGCTATTTGTCACTGTGTCGCCCTCTATAGGCGATCAAAATTGCCTTATTGGAGATGATAGTAACTACTGTCATTGAAATGACTCTGATCCCTTTAAACCTCCCTTTTCCACAAATTGTTATTATGTTACCTTTCAGGGGCCACATTCTGTGTAAAATGACAACTTTAAATTCTGTCTGACAACAGCTCAGAGATATCATATATGGTGATGCTTATGGTTTCTATATCGTCAACGGGGGACTTGTGGAGGCAGAATTTGGGGTGACCTGTTGTAACATCTCAAGGGATATGCTCTGTGTTGGACTGTGATGTCATGCCTTTCATAGACTCCTGGTATGTCTGCACCCTGACACCAAGCCACTGTGTTCCGGAACTGTTGCTTGTACTGAAAGAACTGCTGTGTAAACATTATCATTGTATTATAACCTCACACTATATAAGGGACATGGAACCATTTATTCTTTGAGTTCTTCCCTGTGAAATCAGAGGTAGATCTCCTGCAGCTGCTTGATTAAAGATTTTTCTATAACATCATTAAATAGTTTCTGCCATAATCTTTGGATCGACATTTCCACAACAGTTGTACAGTATATGCAGTATATATATATATGACATCAGATTGTTGGATTGTAGATTGTTACCAGACAGTGCTGAGACTATGACATCAGATTGTCGGCAGCGTAGCCTAGTGGTTAGAGCGTTGAACTAGTAACCGGAAGGTTGCGAGTTCAAACCCCCGAGCTGACAAGGTACAAATCTGTTGTTCTGCCCCTGAACAGGCAGTTAACCCACTGTTCCCAGGCTGTCATTGAAAATAAGAATGTGTTCTTAACTTACTTGCCTGGTTAAATAAAGGTCAAATTAAAATTAAATTGTTGGATTGTAGATTGTTACCAGACAGTGCTGAGACTATGACATCAGATTGTTGGATTGTAGATTGTTACCAGACAGTGCTGAGACTATGACATCAGATTGTTGGATTGTAGATTGTTACCAGACAGTGCTGAGACTATGACATCAGATTGTTGGATTGTAGATTGTTACCAGACAGTGCTGAGACTATGACATCAGATTGTTGGATTGTAGATTGTTACCAGACAGTGCTGAGACTATGACATCAGATTGACATCAGATTGTTAGCTAGCAATTTTTTACCTTTATTTAACTAGGCAAGTCAGTTAAGGACAACGCTCTAACCACTAGGCTACCCTGCCGCCACAAATACATCTAGCTACTTTAGCCTACTCAAACACCTGGCTCAAACAGAGACGTTAGCTATGTTAGCTAGCTGGCTATCCAAAACTGGAACTCTTCCATGTCAAGGTAAGCTTTTGATTTGATTCATTTATTGCCACCGGAGCCCACCGATGTAACTGCTAAACTGTTTGCTGTACACTGTACGGCATGATTGTAGCAGGCTTACTAACGCGTTAGTTTTAGTAGCTACAGTATGTTGACTATGACATTAATATGGTGAAAACAAGGTAGGCTGTATGTAGTGGTTATGGTGTGAAGGTTTGGCTTGGAAAGGTTTTTTCGCCTGGTCACAGACATCTGATGTGTTGTGCACCGAAGTCCACAAGCGAAGGAAAAATGTGAGAGGAGAAGAGAGCGTCGATGCAAGAAGGTAGTATACTGAACAAAAAATATAAACGCAACATGCAACAATTTCAAAGATTTTACTGTTACAGTTCATATAAGGAAATCAGTCAATTGAAATAAATGAATTAAACCCTAATCTATGGATTTCAAATGACTGGGAATATAGATATTCGTCTGTTGGTCACAGAACTTTTTTTAAAAGGTAGAGGCGTGGATCAGAAAACCACTCAGCATCTAGTGTGACCACCATTTGCCTCATGCAGCTCGACACATATCCTTCACAGAGTTAATCAGGCTGTTGATTGTGTCCTGTGGACTGTTGTCCCACTCCTCTTCAAATCGCTGTGCGAAGTTGCTGGATATTGGCAGGAACTGGAACTCGCTGTCGTACACGTCGATCAGAGCATCCGAAGTTACACTATTTGTTATAAATGCAGCATAATCTCAGACACTCCTGCTAGCGGCTGGTCCTCCCTTTCTAATTGACTGGACAGCACCCTGAGTCACACTGTGTGGCGAGTGTGTGGTGAGTCACACTCGCTAAGTCCCGGGTATAGGGCTTCATCTAAATTCACTTTTTACTGAAAGCAGAGGTTCAGCACTTTGTCTGGGTAGAGGACAAAAGCATAACAGGCTAGACTCCCAGTGCTCATTTAGTGTGCCTTTAACCCAGTTACCCTCAGGCTCCTCTTTGGTTTCCTCCTCAAGCCCACAATATGGTCTGGCCGCAGACCACTTAAGGCAAAGCCCCAAAGCCTAAAGTTGTTAAGTTATTTTGCACTTTTTTCAACCAATATTTTGTTTTGTTTTTTTGGGGGCGGGTGGATCAGCTTAATATTGCAGAAAGAATGTTGCTTCCAATGTAATTGTCTGCATCATTTCCAATACCCCATATTTTTTGGTAAATATATATATCCATACACGCATGCATATATATACACATATATACATACCTGTATAGACATACATACTTTTTAAAGAATATACCTTTATTATTATTCCCCGCAAACCCTTCCGCCGATCCCCCAATTGGAGTAAACTAATAAACACTTCTGCTTCTACCTTCAATCCATACATCTTATACACATTCTACAGACACAGTCTACTTTACAATAGTTCTCTCTTGTTTGTTCTTAGTCCTTCCTCTGTTTCTGATGTCCATCCAGTTTGATTTCTATTTGTAACTATGCTATTTCACAAAAGCTCCGAACCTATATACATTCTACAGATCCCGTATGTTTTACATTGGCTATCTTGTTATTAGTCCCACCCTTCAGCTCCATTCAACTCCTCCCATCTGTCTCTCAACATCATCCATTTTGGATTTCTATTTGCTATATATTTTTCAACTGTGCTGTGATGCTTCACAAAAGTAGTGAACCTTCCTATTCTCATAGCATCTACAGATTGTAAATTAAAAATAAACATTTTTGCTAAAATAATTATTATATTATTGATGATTGACTATGGCTTTTCAAATCACCCGGTATTGCTATCTGCAGCGTTAGTTCTAGGCAAATATTGCAATTCTTCAGCCATTCCTGGACCTGTGACCAAACACGAGCTACATATGGACAATACCAAAATACATGATCTAATGACTCTGCCTCCTCACAGCAGAATCTGCAGAGCTTGGAAGATTGTATCCCACATATATATAACATTCTATTAGTTGCAAGAATTTTGTATCGTAATTTATATTGAAAAAAATTGAAGTTTTGAATCCGGCGTTGTTTTGCGTATCAATTCATAAACCATGTACCATGGAATGGGTACATCGAAAATCTCTTCACAACTATTTTGCAATTTATATGGCACAGCTGTCAGTTTTTTGGTCCTTAAATGAAATTGGTATATGTTTTTATTTATCACACTTTTCTTTAACCATTTATGTTCTTTAATACAGGGCCGACATACAAGTTCCTTACTTTTTTCCCCTTCTACTTGCCTCTTCCATTTTTGTTGTAATCCTGCAATTAATTGGTTGTAATTTTGGGTGGAGCAGACATTTCCATGTCTGTGTTAGCTGCATGTGTGACATAACTCCACCAGTCCTATTTATGATATCATTCACTAAATGTATACCTTTTTTTTTAAATTATTTGATAAATACAGTTTTTTTTAATCAATTAGTGTATTTGAATTTAACCACAATATTTGTTGTACTATTTGTTCCGTCCTTTCAGGTGGATTAAACTGAAATTGCAACCAACTTTCTAAGGCTTGTATAAAAATTAAAGATATTTTGGAGATTATTTCCATTTCAAACAACCGAAAGTGAGCAGGTGTAATCTGAATAAAGGGGAAAAGGCCCTTCCTGAATATAGGATGAGACATTCGTACCAATTGACTAGAGAACCAGTTTGCATTTAAGTATAATTTTTGTATGACTGATGCCTTTAGTGAGAGGTCTAATGCTTTAATATTTAATCATTTCTGCCCACTGAATTCATATTCGTTATATAAATAGGCCCTTTTAATTTTATCTGGTTTGCCGTTCCAAATAAAATGTAATATTTTTTGTTCATATAATTTAAAAAGCAGGTCACTAGGTGTAGGCAAAACCATAAGCAAATAGGTCAACTGTGATATAACTAAGGAGTTAATCAGGGTGATTTTTCCACAAATAGACAGGTATTTTCCTTTCCATGGTAGCAAGATCTTATCTATTTTTACTAACTTTCTATAAAAATGTATTGGAGTGAGATCATTTCTTTCCTTTGGGATTTGTATACCGAGTATGCCTACATCTCCGTCAGACTAGGAAAAAAATCCATACAATTTGTTTCAGGTAGTGGAGATGGAGGAGCCTGAAATGAAAACATATTCTTAGAGTACTTTACTTCTTCTTTCAAAATACCATCCGGTGAATCATGTGACTCCATCATTCATTCGGTGATTCATGTGACTCCATCATTCATTCGGTGAATCATGTGACTCCATCATTCATCCGGTGAATCATGTGACTCCATCATTCATTCGGTGAATCATGTGACTCCATCATTCATTCGGTGAATCATGTGACTCCATCATTCATTCGGTGAATCATGTGACTCCATCATTCATCCGGTGAATCATGTGACTCCATCATTCATTCGGTGAATCATGTGACTCCATCATTCATTCGGTGAATCATGTGACTCCATCATTCATTCGGTGAATCATGTGACTCCATCATTCATTCGGTGAATCATGCATGACTCCATCATTCATTCGGTGAATCATGTCACTCCATCATTCATTCGGTGAATCATGTGACTCCATCATTCATCCGGTGAATCATGTGACTCCATCATTCATTCGGTGAATCATGTGACTCCATCATTCATTTGGTGAATCATGTGACTCCATCATTCATTCGGTGAATCATGTGACTCCATCATTCATTCGGTGAATCATGTGACTCCATCATTCATTCGGTGAATCATGTCACTCCATCATTCATTCGGTGAATCATGTGACTCCATCATTCATTCAGTGAATCATGTGACTCCATCATTCATTCGGTGAATCATGTGACTCCATCATTCATTCGGTGAATCATGTGACTCCATCATTCATTTGGTGAATCATGTGACTCCATCATTCATCCGGTGAATCATGTGACTCCATCATTCATTCGGTGAATCATGCATGACTCCATCATTCATTCGGTGAATCATGTCACTCCATCATTCATTCGGTGAATCATGTGACTCCATCATTCATCCGGTGAATCATGTGACTCCATCATTCATTCGGTGAATCATGTGACTCCATCATTCATCCGGTGAATCATGTGACTCCATCATTCATCCGGTGAATCATGTGACTCCATCATTCATCCGGTGAATCATGTGACTCCATCATTCATCCGGTGAATCATGTGACTCCATCATTCATTTGGTGAATCATGTGACTCCATCATTCATCCGGTGAATCATGTGACTCCATCATTCATCCGGTGAATCATGTGACTCCATCATTCATTTGGTGAATCATGTGACTCCATCATTCATCCGGTGAATCATGTGACTCCATCATTCATTCGGTGAATCATGTGACTCCATCATTTGTAACAAGTTTTAATTAAAAAAATTGGTAGCATTTCTATATTGAAGATTGAAAAATAATTTGGTGCATTTTCCCCCATATTCCATCCAGTTCGCTTTATTTTTATAATCTATTACACTGGATCTTTCTTGAATAAGTTCCTCCATTTCTTTTAGTTTTTCCTCTAACCTATTCCCTGCCTCTATAGTACCGTTTTTATTGCTATCTAACTGTACTGGTAGTCTTTCAATTTCCTTTGTTAATATGGACTCTTGATCTAAATTGCTTTTGTTTTATAGATGAGTATTGCATTGCCTCTAAAGGCACATTTAAAAGTGTCCCATACAGTAAGGGGATCTGCTGTACCTATGTTACGTCTGAAAAGTCAGTTATAAATTCTTCTGTCCTAGTTCTAAACAATTTATCATCTAGTAGGCTTTGATTAAATTTCCATATCCTCGCCCACGTGGAAATTCTGTAAGAGTAATATATATGCCAATTATTTGATGATCCGACCGCATTCTGTCCCCTACCAACACTTTTTAAACTTTTGGTGCCAGAGAGAATGGCATAAGAAAGTAGTCAAGGTGACTAGCTTGATTATGCCTCCGCCATGTATATCTCACTAGGTCAGGGTATTTAAGTCTCCATATATCCACTAATTCCAATATATCCATGACATTCATGATTTCCTTAAATGCCTGCGGGTGATAATTTGTAGTGTGATTTCCTTTCCGGTCCATAGAGGTATTTAAGACCGTATTAAAATCTCCCACCATAATAATGGAGTCTAGTGTTGCTTGTAGAGTTGATAGATTCTTATATATATTTTCACAAAAGCTTGGATCATCATTATTCGGACCGTATAGGTTAATAAGCCATATCTGTTTATTGTCCAATAACATATTTAAAATCATCCATCTACCTTGAGGATCTGTTTGGACAATTTGCACGTTTGGATCAAAATTGTTAATTAAAATCATCACCCCTTTTGAATTTCTTTGCCCATGGGAGAAGTATATTTCGCCCCCCCCCCCAGTTCTTTTTCCACAAAACTTCCTCTAAAACTGTTGAATGGGTTTCCTGTAAACAATAAATATTATATTCCTTCTCTTTTAGCCAGGTAAATACTGATTGTCTTTTCTTATTATCTGCTAGGCCATTACAATTGTAACTGGCTATACTTATTTCACCACTTAACATAATGAGACACAACTTTCAATTCTATTTATCATATCTGTTTGTAAACGTACCATTAAACAGTAACATGATGATGGAGTGTCTATATAGCTGTACCATGATATTTGCCTTTCTCCTAAGTAAACCTCCAATTGGTCCCTACTATTCCACCCGCTAAAAGCCCTCCTCATCCCAATGCCCGGCTGACCACCTCGACCCCCTGTATCCCATAACCCATAACCGACTGGGATCCATCCTTTGGAAAGAGCACACAGTGCCATTTACCGAATTGAAGTAGATTAACTGCCAAATGCATTTCCATCGCCCTCACCTCGATTTGTATTATATATAGCTGTGGATCATCCTCTATTGTCCCTAACATCTTTTACTTCTTCGCAACAGTTGTGGGATACACACATACACCCACACACACACTCAACCCATACCCCTAGACAACCATAAGCTCACTTACTCGACAATTGCACCACCCCAGAGCCCAACTCAAGACAGGTCTTGAATTACAAATGTACTCGCAGTTGCAGCTGCACGAGAAGGCCTGCAAGACCGCACAAAAAATGAGGCAAAAATTAAGAGATTTTATTTACCATTGTCAGATCCTAGATGATGGAGGTCAAATGTACACCTCTACCCTGAAACCCCTACAATACAGTCATCCGTATTGACCATATTCCCAAGCATCTCCATGCAGTCCGACTTTGATTCTGTGCCACTAGGGTCACAATAATATACCCCCTCTCTGAATGTCCGAGTGTGACCCCCCCCCATGGGTTACTGCAGCTAGTGTTGCCAACACTGCCACTGCCTGGGTGGGGGCACCCCACCGGAATCCCCACCGGCTAGGTACAAGGTCGTCAAGGTTCTCATTAGCAGCTATGAGAATTTCCTTGTATAGTATGCTCTCCCTTTAGGGGCTTTGGCTTTGCAGGACCAACCCTGCCAAGCAGGCTCAGAATCTTGAGGGGGCAGTGCTGCTCTTGGTCTCTGACCATCATTTGGCTGCATACAGACCACTTACAGCATGCACATAAAACAGTTAGGGACTTATCATGAGTCTCTGGGTCATTCAGGTGGGTGTCTAGGGTATAGGGTCATGGACCATACCATTAAAATAGGATCATAAATAAATAATTAGATATCATTTATTTTAAAAATGTAGTTCCCCATGATAGGACAATAACAAATTAAATGTATCATCTATTTTAAAACTGTTCCACCATGATAGGACAATAAATAAATAAGACGTATAATTCATTATAAAAGTATATCCGTCATCTGAACAGCATTGAAAGCCCTCTCATACCCCGGCCCACAGCAATACATTGGCTCTGGGATATGCAACCATTTCATTACTCACTCACTCAACTTACAAACATAACAAATAAAAATAAACACACACCACACCATCCACACATACTGTGCTTTCTGTTTACTTAGTTTTTATCTTCACTATGTTGAATTAGTGCTTGTGCGTTCAATTAGTTATATGCGAAGATCTATAGAAAAGCTATATTTTTTATTGTATTGTTACAATCCATAACCGGGCTAGAATTGTGTTTATTTTCCTCATCTATGAGAATTTTGCAATTTTTAAAATAACCATGGAGTAGTCTTTGTGTCTCTGAACAACTGGTTATCAATATATAGTTGATCAACGACGAGAGCTACTCGTTTCGCTTTTAATATATTTTCTTTGAAAATTGGATACAGAACTTTGCGCCATTCTGCAATTTCCTTCGGAAACTGATCATTCATGCCAATTTTGGTCCCAGCAAGTATTTTACCCAGGCTTTTAACCATTATGTTATCTTTAAATTAGGCAAATTTGGGCGGTCATACCTTTGGCCTCTCTGTCCGAAGTGGTGTACACGTAAAAGTTGGATTTTGTCGGTAACTTCGTGTGGGATCTGAAGCGCTGTAAGGAGGAACTCTAACTACAGATTCAGTAACATCTACTTCTTTCTCCTGGATACATGTAAGTACCATATTCTCCCTCATTGATCTAGTTTGTTTGTCCAGTAAGGCTTCCCTCAGAACGGCGTTCTCCTTTTTAATTTCGGTTTCAATCTTATTGACGGTCCCTTTTAGTTTGTGTGTTTCCTTCTCTAATGTCACAAGCTTTTTCATCTCGAGGCTTCAACTCTTTTATATCCTTACTAACTAATTCAAGTATACCCAGTTTGTCATTTATTGATTTTAACAGATCAGTTTCGACCTTTACCATTCCCGGTGGTGAGATTATTAAATCGTCTGTGTCTGTAGAAGAGTCACGTTTCCCCTGTTTTACTCTCCGTCATGTTTGTCGATAAATGTCTCTAGTTTTAAGATTTGTTTTGTGTTATTATCCAGATTGAAGGTTATCACCCACCAGATTATGTAGTGCTAATATTTGTCTAACTTGCCAATATTGAATATTACGTTTTATTTATTTATTTTTTATTTTTTTATTTCACCTTTATTTAACCAGGTAGCAAGTTGAGAACAAGTTCTCATTTACAATTGCGACCTGGCCAAGATAAAGCAAAGCAGTTCGACACATACAACGACACAGAGTTACACATGGAGTAAAACAAACATACAGTCAATAATACAGTATAAACAAGTCTATATACGATGTGAGCAAATGAGGTGAGATAAGGGAGGTAAAGGCAAAAAAAGGCCATGGTGGCAAAGTAAATACAATATAGCAAGTAAAACACTGGAATGGTAGATTTGCAGTGGAAGAATGTGCAAAGTAGAAATAAAAATAATGGGGTGCAAAATAAATAAATAAATAAAATACAGTAGGGAAAGAGGTAGTTGTTTGGGCTAAATTATAGGTGGGCTATGTACAGGTGCAGTAATCTGTGAGCTGCTCTGACAGTTGGTGCTTAAAGCTAGTGAGGGAGATAAGTGTTTCCAGTTTCAGAGATTTTTGTAGTTCGTTCCAGTCATTGGCAGCAGAGAACTGGAAGGAGAGGCGGCCAAAGAAAGAATTGGTTTTGGGGGTGACTAGAGAGATATACCTGCTGGAGCGTGTGCTACAGGTGGGAGATGCTATGGTGACCAGCGAGCTGAGATAAGGGGGGACTTTACCTAGCAGGGTCTTGTAGATGACCTGGAGCCAGTGGGTTTGGCGACGAGGGCCAGCCAACAAGAGCGTACAGGTCGCAATGGTGGGTAGTATATGGGGCTTTGGTGACAAAACGGATTGCACTGTGATAGACTGCATCCAATTTGTTGAGTAGGGTATTGGAGGCTATTTTGTAAATGACATCGCCAAAGTCGAGGATTGGTAGGATGGTCAGTTTTACAAGGGTATGTTTGGCAGCATGAGTGAAGGATGCTTTGTTGCGAAATAGGAAGCCAAATCTAGATTTAACTTTGGATTGGAGATGTTTGATATGGGTCTGGAAGGAGAGTTTACAGTCTAACCAGACACCTAAGTATTTGTAGTTGTCCACGTATTCTAAGTCAGATCCGTCCAGAGTAGTGATGTTGGACAGGCGGGCAGGTGCAGGTAACGATCGGTTGAAGAGCATGCATTTAGTTTTACTTGTATTTAAGAGCAATTGGAGGCCACGGAAGGAGAGTTGTATGGCATTGAAGCTTGCCTGGAGGGTTGTTAACACAGTGTCCAAAGAAGGGCCAGAAGTATACAGAATGGTGTCGTCTGCGTAGAGGTGAATCAGAGACTCACCAGCAGCAAGAGCGACCTCATTGATGTATACAGAGAAGAGAGTCGGTCCAAGAATTGAACCCTGTGGCACCCCCATAGAGACTGCCAGATGTCCGGACAGCAGACCCTCCGATTTGACACACTGAACTCTATCAGAGAAGTAGTTGGTGAACCAGGCGAGGCAATCATTTGAGAAACCAAGGCTGTCGAGTCTGCCGATGAGGATGTGGGGATTGACAAAGTCGAAAGCCTTGGCCAGATCAATGAATACGGCTGCACAGTAATGTTTCTTATCGATGGCGGTTAAGATATCATTTAGGACCTTGAGCGTGGCTGAGGTGCACCCATGACCAGCTCTGAAACCAGATTGCATAGCAAAGAAGGTATGGTGAGATTCGAAATGGTCGGTAATCTGTTTGTTGACTTGGCTTTCAAAGACCTTAGAAAGGCATGGTAGGATAGATATAGGTCTGTAGCAGTTTGGGTCAAGAGTGTCCCCCCCTTTGAAGAGGGGGATGACCGCAGCTGCTTTCCAATCTTTGGGTGTTCTTGAGGTGCTCCACATAACTTTGTTCAGTCCGCCATTACCTTTACCTTCCCAACCAATAAATTAACTAGTTAATGAAAACCAGTAAAACTTATTTTTTTCGTTCCTGAATTTTAGAACTGATGGATTAATTTTTTTTTTTAGCAATTGTGACCCGTTTCAGGAAGCTAGGTGTATGTCGCGTATCACTACTTCACAGCAGAGGCATTTGAACGTCTTTTTTGTTGTTGTTGGTCAAAACAGTTTTTAGGAAGAAATGCCTTCTGGAACATGTGAACTTTTCATGTGCCTTCATAACAAACTTGTATCCAATCTGTAAGTACGAATAAAATTGTTCAATTATGAGCCTAGTTGGTTTAGCCACGGAAAAAGAAAGGAACTTGATTGGCTGAGATAATGGATGGGCTGGACATGCTCGGAGATGAGTTTGGATTGGTCTGCCATGTAACATGCTTCTGTCTCTAACGTGAGCTGCTCAATATGTGTAGATAATCTCTGCTACTTCGGCTTTTTTTGAAAGATATAACATTAGCCTTGAATAACTACAAAAGTGTTGCTACTGCTCTCAACAACATTGCTATCCTGAATTTAGCAGGTGCTATCAACAAAATTCAGTGGGAAAAAGTTGTGATGGTCTACTCGCTAGCGCACTGTCAGTGTGAACCGGAGTGACTTGACACAACTCGGGCCAAACAAGATGTAGCTACAAACAAAACGGAGTTACAGGTTAAAGGGTTACAGTCTGCTGTGAAGCTTTCATCCATGTATACATACGGGTTAGAGTCTATCTACATTTTCAGATATTATATGTTTCAAATTTTGTCAGGAAGTCATTTTTAATGCAAGTGAAAGCGTACTGGTAGCTAGCTAGCGAAAGTTAGCTTGCTGGCTCGATGGGTAACGTTACGTGTATGATCTGAGTAGTAAACAGAAAGCCATTTGCATTGCTAGTTATAGCTAATGTTAACTAGCTAGCTAACATTGAACCTACATAGTTAGCATTCACACATAGGCATGGGAGACAACCATGTAATGTTACAATGTCATTCGCTGGTCTATTAACTCCTAAACACGATGAGGTTACCTGTCATTATCATGCCTCATTAAGTTTGCTATGATGGCATCAGTCACGGTCAATAGCCTACATGTTGTCGTCTTTTCTGGCTACTTGATATAAAGTACATTGCATATACAGTGGGGCAAAAAAAGTATTTAGTCAGCCACCAATTGTCCAAGTTCTCCAACTTAAAAAGATGAGAGAGGCCTGTACTTTTCATCATAGGTACACTTCAACTATGACGGACAAAATGAAAGAAAAATCCAGAAAATCACATTGTAGGATTTTTAATGAATTTATTTGCAAATTATGGTGGAAAATAAGTATTTGTTCAATAACAAAAGTTTATCTCAATATGTTGTTATTAACCTGTTGTTGGCAATGACAGAGGTCAAACATTTTCTGTAAGTCTTCACAAGGTTTTCACACACTGTTGCTGGTATTTTGGCCCATTCCTCCATGCAGATCTCCTCTAGAGCAGTGATGTTTTGGGGCTGTTGCTGGGCAACACAGACTTTCAACTCCCTCCAAAGATTTTCTACGGGGTTGAGATCTGGAGACTGGCTAGGCCACTCCAGGACCTTGAAATGCTTCTTACGAAGCCACTCCTTTGTTGCCCGGGCGGTGTGTTTGGGATCATTGTCATGCTGAAAGACCCAGCCATGTTTCATCTTCAATGCCCTTGCTGATGGTAGGCTTTGTTACTTTGGTCCCAGCTCTTGCTGGTCTATAGTATACAGTCTGTAATGGTAGGATGACTTTAGCTGACTATAGTATACAGTGTAATGGTAGGATGACTTTAGCTGGTCTATAGTATACAGTCTAGCTGGTCTATAGTATACAGTCTTGTAATGGAAGGATGACTTCAGCTGGTCTATAGTATACAGTCTTGTAATGGTAGGATGACTTTAGCTGGTCTATAGTATACAGTCTTGTAATGGTAGGAGGACTTTAGCTGGTCTATAGTATACAGTCTTGTAATGGTAGGAGGACTTTAGCTGGTCTATGGTATACAGTCTAGCTGGTCTATAGTATACAGTCTTGTAATGGTAGGATGACTTTAGCTGGTCTATAGTATACAGTCTAGCTGGTCTATAGTATACAGTCTTGTAATGGAAGGATGACTTCAGCTGGTCTATAGTATACAGTCTTGTAATGGTAGGATGACTTTAGCTGGTCTATAGTATACAGTCTTGTAATGGTAGGAGGACTTTAGCTGGTCTATAGTATACAGTCTTGTAATGGTAGGAGGACTTTAGCTGGTCTATGGTATACAGTCTAGCTGGTCTATAGTATACAGTCTTGTAATGGTAGGATGACTTTAGCTGGTCTATAGTATACAGTCTAGCTGGTCTATAGTATACAGTCTTGTAATGGAAGGATGACTTCAGCTGGTCTATAGTATACAGTCTTGTAATGGTAGGATGACTTTAGCTGGTCTATAGTATACAGTCTTGTAATGGTAGGAGGACTTTAGCTGGTCTATAGTATACAGTCTTGTAATGGTAGGAGGACTTTAGCTGGTCTATGGTATACAGTCTAGCTGGTCTATAGTATACAGTCTTGTAATGGTAGGATGACTTTAGCTGGTCTATAGTATACAGTCTAGCTGGTCTATAGTATACAGTCTTGTAATGGTAGGATGACTTTAGCTGGTCTATAGTATACAGTCTTGTAATGGTAGGATGACTTTATCTGGTCTATAGTGTACAGTCTTATAATGTTAGGAGGACTTTAGCTGGTCTATAGTGTACAGTCTTGTAATGGTAGGAGGACTTTAGCTGGTCTATAGTATACAGTCTTGTAATAGTAGGATGACTTTAGCTGGTCTATAGTATACAGTCTTGTAATGGTAGGATGACTAGCTGGTCTATAGTATACAGTCTTGTAATGGTAGGATGACTTTAGCTGGTCTATAGTATACAGTCTTGTAATGGTAGGATTACTTTAGCTGGTCTATAGTATACAGTCTTGTAATGGTAGGATGGCTTTAGCTGGTCTATAGTATACAGTCTGTAATGGTAGGATGACTTAAGCTGGTCTACAGTATACAGTCTTGTAATGGTAGGATGACTTTAGCTGGTCTATAGTATACAGTCTAGCTGGTCTATAGTATACATTCTTGTAATGGAAGGATGACTTTAGCTGGTCTATAGTATACAGTCTTGTAATGGTAGGAGCCTCTCCAAGTTCTCCTTTACCCAAATCCAGATAGCAGATGTTCTGAAAGAGCTGCAAAACCTGGACCCGTACAAATCAGCTGGGCTTGACAATCTGGACCCCCTATTTCTGAAACTATCCGCCACCATTGTCGCAACCCCTATTACCAGCCTGTTCAACCTCTCTTTCATATCGTCTGAGATCCCCAAGGATTGAAAGCTGCCGGTCAGTCATCCCCCTCTTCAAAGGGGGGAGACACCCTGGACCCAAACTGTTACAGACCTATATCCATCCTGCCCTGCCTATCTAAGGTCTTCGAAAGCAAGTCAACAAACAGGTCACTGACCATCTCGAATCCCACCGTACCTTCTCCGCTGTGCAATCTGGCTTCCGAGCCGGTCACGGGTGCACCTCAGCCACACTCAAGGTACTAAACGATATCATAACCGCCATCGATAAAAGACAGTACTGTGCAGCCGTCTTCATCGACCTTGCCAAGGCTTTCGACTCTGTCAATCACCATATTCTCATCGGCAGACTCAGTAGCCTCGGTTTTTAGGATGACTGCCTTGCCTGGTTCACCAATTACTTTGCAGACAGAGTTCAGTGTGTCAAATCGGAGGGCATGCTGTCCGGTCCTCTGGCAGTCTCTATGGGGGATACCACAGGGTTCAATTCTCGGGCCGACTCTTTTCTCTGTGTATATCAATGATGTTGCTCTTGCTGCGGGCGATTCCCTGATCCACCTCTACGCAGACGACACCATTCTATATACTTTCGGCCCGTCATTGGACACTGTGCTATCTAACCTCCAAACAAGCTTCAATGCCATACAACACTCCTTCCGTGGCCTCCAACTCCTCTTAAACGCTAGTAAAACCAAATGCATGCTTTTCAACCGATCGCTGCCTGTACCCGCATGCCCGACTAGCATCACCACCCTGGATGGTTCCGACCTTGAATATGTGGACATCTATAAGTACCTAGGTGTCTGGCTAGACTGCAAACTCTCCTTCCAGACTCATATCAAACACCTCCAATCAAAAATCAAATCAAGAGTCGGCTTTCTATTCCGCAACAAAGCCTCCTTCACTCACGCCGCCAAGCTTACCCTAGTAAAACTGACTATCCTACCTATCCTCGACTTCGGCGATGTCATCTACAAAATGGCTTCCAACACTCTACTCAGCAAACTGGATGCAGTATATCACAGTGCCATCCGTTTTGTCACTAAAGCACCTTATACCACCCACCACTGCGACTTGTATGCTCTAGTCGGCTGGCCCTCGTCTTGTATTCGTCGCCAGACCCACTGGCTCCAGGTCATCTACAAGTCCATGCTAGGTAAAGCTCCGCCTTATCTCAGTTCACTGGTCACGATGGCAACACCCATCCGTAGCACGCGCTCCAGCAGGTGTATCTCACTGATCATCCCTAAAGCCAACACCTCATTTGGCCGCCTTTCGTTCCAGTACTCTGCTGCCTGTGACTGGAACAAATTGCAAAAATCGCTGAAGTTGGAGACTTTTATCTCCCTCACCAACTTCAAACATCAGCTATCTGAGCAGCTAACCGATCGCTGCAGCTGTACATAGTCTATTGGTAAATAGCCCACCCATTTTCACCTACCTCATCCCCATACTGTTTTTATTTATTTACTTTTCTGCTCTTTTGCACACCAATATCTCTACCTGTACATGACCATCTGATCATATATCACTCCAGTGTTAATCTGCAAAATTGTAACTATTCGTCTACCTCCTCATGCCTTTTGCACACATTGTACATTGTATATAGACTCCCCCTTTGTTTTCTACTGTGTTATTGACTTGTTAATTTGTTTATTCCATGTGTAACTCTGTGTTGTCTGCTCACACTGCTATGCTTTATCTTGGCCAGGTCGCAGTTGTAAATGAGAACTTGTTCTCAACTAGCCTACCTGGTTAAATAAAGGTGAAATAAAATAAAAAGGAGGACTTTAGCTGGTCTATAGTACATAATTACATATGTATACATAATTACTATAATTATTATAATTACATAATAATGTCTTCTTACCCACCTTATTCTTAGATGGAGATTGGTGACATGATTGAGCTCAACAGAGGTCAATACAAACACTGGGCTCTGTACATTGGACATGGAAAGGTCATCCAGTTGGTAACTCCAGGTATGATGTTTTTCTGGAAATGTTTTTGTTGTAGCCTATATTCCAATTCTATAATTGGGGCAGGGTGTAAATATCATCTGACGTCAAATGTTAAGTACTGGCCCAATGCTCTAACCACCAGGCTACCTGCCACCCCTAACAGCAGAGTACTGGCCCAATGCTCTAACCACTAGGCTACCTGCCACCCCTAACAGCAGAGTACTGGCCCAATGCTCTAACCACTAGACTTCCTGCTGCCCCTAACAGCAGAGTACTGGCCCAATGCTCTAACCACTAGGCTACCTGCTGCCCCTAACAGCAGAGTACTGGCCCAATGCTCTAACCACTAGACTACCTGCTTTGCCCCTAACAGCAGAGTACTGGCCCAATGCTCTAACCACTAGACTTTGTGCTGCCCCTAACAGCAGAGTACTGGCCAATGCTTAACCACTAGACTTCCTGCTGCCCCTAACAGCAGAGTACTAATTAATGTCTCTAACCACTTATTCTACCTGCTGCCCCTAACAGCAGGAGTACTGACATGCTCTAACCACTAGGCTACAAACACTGGGCTCCCCTAACAGCAGAGTACTGGCCCAATGTCAACCACTAGACTACCTGATGTTTTTCTAACAGCAGAGTACTGGCCCAATGCTCTAACCATTAGACTACCTGCTCTAACCACTAGACTACCTGCTGCCCCTAACAGCAGAGTACTGGCCCAATGCTCTAACCATTAGACTACCTGCTGCCCCTAACACCACAGTAAAACTGATAACTGAACATGTTCGATAGTCAGTTTCTTTATTTCTCATCATCAAAACACACCTTTTATTTCCTCCTGTTTTGTAGATGGACCTTCAAGAGTATCTTTCTGCAGTTTTAGCTCATCCAGCGGCAGTGTTTCCTGTAAAGGCATGATAACAATAGAGACATTACAGGATGTGGCAGCAGGGAATACTTACAAAATCAACAACTACCTGGATGACGAGTACAAACCAAGGAGGACTGACGTCATTATGGGGGAAGTGGACAAAATGAGAGGACGCACAATAACATATGACCTCCTTGGACGCAACTGCGAGCATTTTGTTACTTTCCTCCGTTATGGCAAATCAAAGTCCCAACAGGTAGCCATGACAGTATAATGAGAGAATATTCTAATTAATGCTTTGCTTGAGGAGATGCACTCCATTTTAATTATTCTTTTTCTTTGTATTTTTCCTTATAGGCAGATGACTTCCTGAATAATGTGTTAACTGGTACTGCAGGCCTGCTTGGTGTACTGACTGCTGTTTCTGCTTCTACAGCTGCTGCAGCAAGTACACTTCGTAAATAATTTCTTGGGTCATTCATGAGTCCATGGAGAATGTCAGTAATGCAAAATGTTGTGTATTGTCTAATGAATAAAGGACCATCTCAAAGACCAATGTGGTTGTGTGGTCATTTTTCATTCAAATCAAACAGAATATTAAATTAATATACCACCCTTTATATTATTAAAAAATGGTTATGGGCTTAACAAAAGAAGACACCTGTACAATGTCAGATACAGTTTAAATGTATTCCATGTTGAGGTTGCCTCCCAATATTAGACTTTATATACATCACAGAAAACTGAAATATAACAAAATGGTTGACATGGAAACAATGGATTTTCTGCAGTTTCAAAAATATGCTTATTAGTTATTACATCATGAAAAACACTACTAGAGGGCGATTGACTGCAGGAACAGGATCTATGGAGAATCCTCCCATACAGTTCATGTTAATCATATATTTTGTTATAAAGTATTAGCACTGTTTTTACATTTAGGGATAGATTGCAGGAACCAGATTAAACCTCCTCCTGGATTTAAAAGCATTGTTAATGGATCATCTCTATTGAAAGTGATTGTTAATCCAGGACTAGACTTCATCTGGGTCTGTGAAACCTGCACTTTAATGTTCTGAGCTTGTTCCTTGAATGGATACAGTAAGATACAGTTGAAGTCGGAAGTTTACATACACTTGGGTTGGAGTCATTAAAACTTATTTTTCAACCACTCCACATATTTCTTGTTATCAAACTATTGTTTTGGCAAGTCGGTGAGGACATATACTTTGTGCATGACACAATTACTTTTTCCAACAAATGTTTATAGACAGATTATTTCACTTATCATTCACTGCATCACAATTACTGTGGGTCAGAAGTTTACATACACTAAATTGACTGTGCCTTTAAACAGCTTGGGAAATTCCAGAAAATGATGTCATGGCTTTAGAAGCTTCTGATAGGCTAATTGACATCATTTTAGTCAATTGGAGGTGTACCTGTGGATGTATTTCAAGGCCTACCTTCAAACCCAGTGCCTCTTTGCTTGACATCATGGGAAAATCAAGAGAAATCCGCCAAGACCACAGAATTGTCGACCTCCACAAGTCTGGTTCATCCTCGGGAGCAATTTTCAAACGCCTGAAGGTACCACGTTCATCTGTACAAACAATAGTACGCAGGTATAAACACCATGGGACCACGCAGCCGTCATACTGCTAAGGAATGAGACACGTTCTGTCTCCTAGAGATGAAAGTACTTTGGTGCGAAAAGAGGACCAACAGCAAAGGACCCTGTGAAGATGCTGGAGGAAACATGTACAAAAGTATCTATATCCACAGTAAAACGAGGCCTATATCAACATTACCTGAAAGGCTGCTCAGCAAGGAAGAAGCCACTGCTCCAAAACCACCATAAAAAAAGACAGACTACAGTTTGCAACTACACATGGGCGGAAAGATCGTACTTTTTGGAGAAATGTCCTCTGGTCTGATGAAACAAAACTAGAACTGTTTGGCCATAATTACCATCGTTATGTTTGGAGGAATAAGGGGGATGATTGCAAGCTAAAGAACACCATCCCAACCGTGAAGCATGGGGGTTTGACCCAAGTTAAAGAATTAAGGCAATGCTACCAAATACTAATTGAGTGTATGTTATCTTCTGACCCACTGGGAATGTGATGAACGAAATTAAAGCTGAGATAAATCATTCTCTCTGCTTTTATTCTGACATTTTATATTCTTAAAATAAAGTGGTGATCCTAACTGAGCTAAAACAGGGAATTATTACTAGGATTAAAAATGTCAGGAATTGTGAAAAACTTGAGTTTAAATCGATTTGGCTAAGGTGTATGTAAACTTCCGACTTCGACTGTAGGAGAACAGGTTTTTGATGACATCGTCCCAAGGGATGCTTGCAAGCTGAAGAACACCATCCCAACCGTGTAGCATGGGGGTTTGACCCAAGTTAAACAATTTTAAGGCAATGCTACCAAATACTAATTGAGTGTATGCATTGCTGCCTTTGGGCCAATTAGTGTAATTTTGTAAATGACTGATCTCTATGGCAAGACACATCATTCATCCAAGTTCCGTCAAAATCAGGCCAGTGGTGTCTGAAATATTGCTTGTGACTAACGTATGTACAGTTGATTACTATAGCAACCCCCTTTGACAGGGTTTGCAACATGTGTGCCAAGTGTTGTTACAATACGAATATCCTTGACTGATTTATATGCATTTGTGCCAGACCACGGCCA
Source organism: Oncorhynchus tshawytscha (assembly GCF_018296145.1). Taxonomy (NCBI): domain Eukaryota; kingdom Metazoa; phylum Chordata; class Actinopteri; order Salmoniformes; family Salmonidae; genus Oncorhynchus; species Oncorhynchus tshawytscha. The sequence continues at coordinate 81,633,597 of NC_056433.1, forward strand.
CGTGAAAGTGTATTGGTCAATAGCGGCCAGGTTGTTTTAAGTACACCTCTGAAAAATAGTGTGTTGAGAGACCTTTGTCCATTGTTGCCACATACTAACTTTCATGCAGATCAGTCATTCGGCGCCAGAGGAGTAGCATTTTAAGTATTTTTCCCAACATTCAAAATGGAGGAAAATTCATCACTGCAGACCTTGTAGGTATAGGTGCCTAAGGCCAAATTGTTCCTTGTGAAGAGAGGGAACTATGTACCGAATTTCAGGTCAAACGGGACAAGGGACGTGACCTTTCAAAATGTGCATTTTCAATTGCTTGTTATAGCGCCACCATCTAGCGAATCCTTTTTGTAAAGGAAGGAATCTTGCGGAGCGTCATATGAGATATAAGACATACTGAATGTTGCAAAGATCATGCTACACATGGTTAATATTCACCCATAGTATACAGTATACAGTGCCTTGCGAAAGTATTTGGCCCCCTTGAACTTTGCGACCTTTTGCCACATTTCAGGCTTCAAACATAAAGATATAAAACTGTATTTGTTTGTGAAGAATCAACAACAAGTGGGACAGAATCATGAAGTGGAACGACATTTATTGGATATTTCAAACTTTTTTAACAAATCAAAAACTGAAAAATTGGGTGTGCAAAATTATTCAGCCCCTTTACTTTCAGTGCAGCAAACTCTCTCCAGAAGTTCAGTGAGGATCTCTGAATGATCCAATGTTGAGCTAAATGACTAATGATGATAAATACAATCCACCTGTGTGTAATCAAGTCTCCGTATAAATGCACCTGCACTGTGATAGTCTCAGAGGTCCGTTAAAAGCGCAGAGAGCATCATGAAGAACAAGGAACACACCAGGCAGGTCCGAGATACTGTTGTGAAGAAGTTTAAAGCCGGATTTGGATACAAAAAGATTTCCCAAGCTTTAAACATCCCAAGGAGCACTGTGCAAGTGTTACGCCCCTGAAAACAGGGGAGAAATAATCACGAGAGTGATACGGTGTTGTATTCTCAATTTAACGTTTAGTTCAATCATTTCACAAAAGTAACACATTACAAAACAACAGAAAACCCATTATACAAATAACACAGCAAAATATCTTATTAACAACGTACATGTTCATTCACAATCGACATAAAATGGCAGCTACTCTCAGTACGATGCTATTCTTCACTTCAACCGAGCAGGGCTAATATTACTCTCTTCAAACTTAACTCTAACTTCCTCAAGACGTTACTAAGACACACCTTAAACACTCTTGACATGTTAGTGAGTTATAACATTTAAATTACTATTTTTATCATCAATAAAGTACCTGAAAACAGGGGAGAAATAATCACGAGAGTGATACGGTGTCGTATTCTCAATTTAACGTTTAGTTCAATGAGAAAAGAATGCGCTTTTCCCCAGGAATATGGGTGGAGACCAGAGCAATCGATCTCCGGCTCATAGATTAAGAGCATTTCGTAGATGACAGATGAACACTTTTAGGCACCACAAAATAAAGTAATCAATATAACGTTTACACATTACTCTTACAATTCGTACCCTTTGACAGATTTTAGCTTTAACACAATTATATGAATGTTATCAATCTCTATGAACTAATACTGAATGCATCTTTTTAACCTTAGATGTTTTAAGATCCTCACATACTATGAACTTACTAATACTTTTTAATGTATAACAGGCTATGAATATTTCCTTTAACCTGTTACACAAGCGATAATATTGAAATGGAAGGAGTATCAGACCACTGCAAATCTACCAAGACCTGGCCGTCCCTCTAAACTTTCAGCTCATACAAGGAGAAGACTGATCAGAGATGCAGCCAAGAGGCCCATGATCACTCTGGATGAACTGCAGAGATCTACAGCTGAGGTGGGAGACTCTGTCCATAGGACAACAATCAGTCGTATATTGCACAAATCTGGCCTTTATGGAAGAGTGGCAAGAAGAAAGCCATTTCTTAAAGATATCCATAAAAAGTGTTGTTTAAAGTTTGCCACAAGCCACCTGGGAGACACACCAAACATGTGGAAGAAGGTGCTCTGGTCAGATGAAACCAAAATTGAACTTTTTGGCAACAATGCAAAACGTTATGTTTGGCGTAAAAGCAACACAGCCCATCACCCTGAACACACCATCCCCACTGTCAAACATGGTGGTGGCAGCATCATGGTTTGGGCCTGCTTTTCTTCAGCAGGGACAGGGAAGATGGTTAAAATTGATGGGAAGATGGATGGAGCCAAATACAGGACCATTCTGGAAGAAAACCTGATGGAGTCTGCAAAAGACCTGAGACTGGGACGGAGATTTGTCTTCCAACAAGACAATGATCCAAAACATAAAGCAAAATCTACAATGGAATGGTTCAAAAATAAACATATCCAGATGTTAGAATGGCCAAGTCAAAGTCCAGACCTGAATCCAATCGAGAATCTGTGGAAAGAACTGAAAACTGCTGTTCACAAATGCTCTCCATCCAACCTCACTGAGCTCGAGCTGTTTTGCAAGGAGGAATGGGAAAAAATGTCAGTCTCTCGATGTGCAAAACTGATAGAGACATACCCCAAGCGACTTACAGCTGTAATCGCAGCAAAAGGTGGCGCTACAAAGTATTAACTTAAGGGGGCTGAATAATTTTGCACGCCCAATTTTTCAGTTTTTGATTTGTTAAAAAAGTTTGAAATATCCAATAAATGTCGTTCCACTTCATGATTGTGTCCCACTTGTTGTTGATTCTTCACAAAAAAATACAGTTTTATATCTTTATGTTTGAAGCCTGAAATGTGGCAAAAGGTCGCAAAGTTCAAGGGGGCCGAATATTTTCGCAAGGCACTGTACATAGTACATAGTATACAGTATACATAGTATACAGTATACATAGTACATAGTATACAGTATACATAGTACATAGTATACAGTATACGTAGTACATAGCATACAGTCTTGGTAGTCCCTATCACCCGGCGATGCGTCTCCACGGCGGCTGGGTTCGTACTGCTTACTGTTGCCAGTTAGATAAGTAGAATATTCCCATAGGTCATGATAACAGCTTATCTTGCGAGGGAATCCTGTGGATAGCCATATGAGAAATATAAGACGTTATAAAGATCACGCCACACATGGTTTATATTCACTCTGAGGACAAAAATACTTATTTTCCACCATAATTTGCAAATAAATTCATAAAAAATCCTACAATGTGATTTTCTGGATTTTTTTCCCTCATTTTGTCTGTAATAGTTGAAGTGTACCTATGATGAAAATTACAGGCCTCTCTCATCTTTTTAAGTGGGAGAACTTGCACAATTGGTGGCTGACTAAATACTTTTTTGCCCCACTGTATACAGGGGGTACCGGTACAGAGTCAATGTGGAGGCTATATACAGGGGGAACCGGTAAAGAGTCAATGTGGAGGCTATATACAGGGGGAACCGGCACAGAGTCAATGTGGAGGCAAAATACAGGGGGTTCCGGTACGGAGTCAATGTGGAGGCTATATACAGGGGGTTCCAGTACGGAGTCAATGTGGAGGCTAAATACAGGGGAGAACCGGTACAGGAGTCAATGTGGAGGCTATATACAGTGGGGTACCGGTACAGAGTCAATGGGGGTTAACCGGTACAGAGTCAATGTGGAGGCTATATACAGGGGGGCAACTGGTACAGAGTCAATGTGGAGGCAAAAGGGGGAACTACAGGGGTTCGTACATTTTAGTTGAGGAGTCAATGGTAGAGGTAAAGGCTATATAGGATAATAAACAGGGGTGTGTTCAGGTGGATGTTGACGGATTATCAATGATGGATTGTCTTTCCTCCTGTTTTGTAGATGGGTCAGGTTTCTGGAGTGCTTTCTTACCAGCTCACAGAGTCAAAGGCATGATTACAATAGCTATAATGACAGGGGTACCTAGTACAGAGTCAATGTGGATGCTATATACAGGGGTTCATATGACCTCCTTGGAAACAACTGTTTTGGAGGCAAAATAAACAGGGGCCATGACAGTATAATTGAGTCAATGTGGAGATGCTATATTAATTATTTTTCTTTGGGCAGTATTTCATGAAGAACAGTTAGTCAGCCATGCTTGGAGGCTATTTGACTACAAAAACAGATAATAAATAGGTAACTTGGGTCTCACAGAGTCAATGCAAAATGGAGGTTGAATAAAGGATGATCTCAAAGACCAATGTGGTTGTATTTTTCCTTCAAATCAAACAGAATATTAAATTAATATACTAGACTTTATAGTATCAAAACATGTTGATTAACCTTGTAGGTTGGCTAAATCAGCGTCACAGATTGTTTCTGGGTAGTCCTAAACAAATACAGAGTCAATGTGGAGGTTATATACAGGGGTACCGGTACAGAGTCAATGTGGAGGTTATATACAGGGGTACCGGTACAGAGTCAATGTGGAGGCAAATTACAGGGGTACTGGTACAGAGTCAATGTGGAGGCTATATACAGGGGGAACCGGTATGGAGTCAATGTGGAGGCAAAATACAGGGGGTACTGGTACAGAGTCAATGTGGAGGCTATATACAGGGGGAACTGGTACAGAGTCAATGTGAAGGCGTACATTTTAGTTGAGGTAATATGTACATGTAGGTAGAGGTAAAGTGACTATGATAGGATAATAAACAGAGAATAGCAGTGTGTTCAGGTGGATGTTGACCGCTCCATTATTACAATTCTTATTGATAAAGTTTGACAACACACAAACCTTGTCCTTTCCTCCTGTTTTGTAGATGGGTCTTCAGGTTTCTGGAGTGCTTTCTTATCCAGCTCACCCAGTGTTTCCTGTAAAGGCATGATTACAATAGATACATTAATGACTGTGGCAGACGGAAATCCTTACGACATAAACAACTACTTGGATAACAAGTACAAACCAAGGAGGACTGACGTCATTATGGAGGATGTGGACATCCTGAAAGGCCACACAATATCATATGACCTCCTTGGAAACAACTGCAAGCATTTTGTTACTTTCCTCCGTTACGGCCAATCAGAGTCCAAACAGGTAGCCATGACAGTATAATTGAGAGAATATTCTAATTAACGCTTTGCTTGATGAGATGCACTCCATATTAATTATTTTTCTTTGTCTTTTTTTCCTTATAGGCAGTTGATTTCATGAAGAAATTCTTAGTTAGTATTTTAGCCATGCTTGGAATGTGGCTAGTTTGACTCTTGCACCAAAAACAGATAATAAATAGGTAACTTGGGTCTCATGAGTGCATGAATGCTTGTGATGCAAAATGTTGTTTAAAGCCTAATGAATAAAGGATGATCTCAAAGACCAATGTGGTTGTGTGGTCATTTTTTAGCTTCAAATCAAACAGAATATTAAATTAATATACTAGACTTTATAGTATCAACATGACCTTGATTAACCTTGTACTGCAGTTGGCTAAATCAGTCTTGTAACACAGATTGTTTCTGGGTAGTCCTAAACAAATCTACATAGAAACAAGTATACACTTCACACGCATGGTTATTGGCTTAACAAAAGAAGACACCTCTACCATATCAGATACATTGATATATATTCCATTTTAAGTTTGCATCCCAACATTAGACTTTATATACATCACAGAAAGACTGAAATATAACAAAACCATTTGACGTCGAAACAATGGATTTTCGGCAGTTTAAAAAAAATGTTCATAAGTATTTACATCATGAAAAATATGACTTTAGCTGGTCTATAGTTTACAGTTTTGTAATGGTAGGATGACTTCATCTGGTCTATAGTATACAGTCTTGTAATGGTAGGATGACTTTAGCTGGTCCATAGTATACAGTCTTGTAATGGTAGGATGACTTTAGCTGGTCTATAGTATACAGTCTTGTAATGGTAGGATGACTTTAGCTGGTCTATAGTATACAGTCTTGTAATGGTAGGATGACTTTAGCTGGTCTATAGTATACAGTCTGTAATGGTAGGATGACTTTAGCTGGTCTATAGTATACAGTCTGTAATGGTAGGAGGACTTTAGCTGGTCTATACTATACAGTCTTGTAATGATAGGATGACTTTAGCTGGTCTATTGTATACAGTCTTGTAATGGTAGGTGGACTTTAGCTGGTCTACAGTATACAGTCTTGTAATGGTAGGATGACTTTAGCTGGTCTATAGTATACAGTCTTGTAATGGTAGGATGACTTTAGCTGGTCTATAGTATACAGACTTGTAATGGTAGGATGACTTTAGCTGGTCTATAGTATACAGTCTTGTAATGGTAGGATGACTTTAGCTGGTCTATAGGATACAGTCTTGTAATGGTAGGATGACTTTAACTGGTCTATAGTATAAAGTCTTATAATGGTAGGATGACTTTAGCTGGTCTATAGTATACAGTCTTGTAATGGTAGGATGACTTTAGCTGGTCTATAGTGTACAGTCTTGTAATGGAAGGATGACTTTAGCTGGTCTATAGTATAAAGTCTTGTAATGGTAGGATGACTATAGCTGGTCTATAGTATACAGTCTTGTAATGGTAGGATGACTTTAGCTGGTCTATAGTGTACAGTCTGTAATGGTAGGATGACTTTAGCTGGTCTATAGTATACACTCGTGTAATGGTAGGATGACTTTAGCTGGTCTATAGTATACAGTCTGTAATGGTAGGATGACTTTAGCTGGTCTATAGTATACAGTCTGTAATGGTAGGAGGACTTTAGCTGGTCTATAGTATACAGTCTTGTAATGGTAGGATGACTTTAGCTAGTCTACAGTATACAGTCTTGTAATGGTAGGATGACTTTAGCTGGTCTATAGTATACAGTCTTGTAATGGTAGGATGACTTTAGCTGGTCTATAGTATACAGTCTTGTAATGATAGGAGGACTTTAGCTGGTCTATGGTATACAGACTTGTAATGGTAGGATGACTTTAGCTGGTCTATAATATACAGTCTTGAAATGGTAGGATGACTTTAGCTGGTCATAGTATACAGTCTTGTAATGGTAGGATGACTTTAGCTGGTCTACAGTATACAGTCTTGTAATGGTAGGATGACTTTAGCTGGTCTATAGTATACAGTCTTGTAATGGTAGGATGACTTTAGCTGGTCTATGTATACAGTCTTGTAATGGTAGGATGACTTCAGCTGGTCTATAGTATACACTCTTGTAATGGTAGGATGACTTTAGCTGGTCTATAGTATACACTCTTGTAACGGTAGGATGACTTTAGCTGGTCTATAGTATACACTCTTGTAATGGTAGGATGACTTTAGCTGGTCTATAGTATACAGTCTTGTAATGGTAGGATGACTTTAGCTGGTCTATAGTATACAGACTTGTAATGGTAGGATGACTTCAGCTGGTCTATAGTATACAGTCTTGTAATGGTAGGATGACTTTAGCTGGTCTATAGGATACAGTCTTGTAATGGTAGGATGACTTTAACTGGTCTATAGTATACAGTCTTGTAATGGTAGGATGACTTTAGCTGGTCTATAGTATACAGTCTTGTAATGGTAGGATGACTTTAGCTGGTCTACAGTATACAGTCTTGTAATGGTAGGATGACTTTAGCTTGTCTATAGTATACAGTCTTGTAATGGTAGGAGGACTTTAGCTGGTCTATGGTATACAGACTTGTAATGGTAGGATGACTTTGGCTGGTCTATAGTATACAGTCTTGTAATGGTAGGAAGACTTTAGCTGGTCTATAGTATACAGTCTTGTAATGGTAGGATGACTTTAGCTGGTCTATAGTATACAGTCTGTAATGGTAGGATGACTTTAGCTGGTCTATAGTATACAGTCTGTAATGGTAGGAGGACTTTAGCTGGTCTATACTATACAGTCTTGTAATGGTAGGATGACTTTAGCTGTTCTATAGTATACAGTCTTGTGATGGTAGGATGACTTCAGCTGGTCTATTTGATCATATCTAAACAAAGCATTCTGTTGTGATCTACCCTGAAGGAGCAGAGTCAAGACTTGCCTTATTCATTCTTTAATAAATGGTTAAACATATTTGTACGAGGTGTTTCCTTTCTGAAGTAGTGATTATGTAGAAAACATTTAATTGAGAAATAAACATTCTAATCCAGAGGTAGCGCTAGTTGCAAGAACGCTCGGGTCTCAAAGAGTTAAGTTGAATAACAAGATGTTAGTTTGGATCTTGTAATCAAAGGGCGATGCTTTTTCTTCACGAGACACAACCCACAGTTAGACATTCACATGCAAACCAGGAGTCCGACCACAGTAAGTACTGTTGCTGATCTTTGACTAATACTAATTTATAATAATCAACAGTACCATAAAAGGAGTTTGTGTGTGTGTTAACATGTTTAACTATACTTGTGGGGACCAGATTTAGGGTTAGGATTAGTGTTGAAGAAAATAGGTTCGTAAAACAGGACTGTGTGTGTGGGATGTTACATAATTATTCTTATGTCTTCTTACCCACGTTATTCTTAGATGGAGATTGGTGACATGATTGAGATCAACAGAGGTCAATACAAACACTGGGCTCTGTACATTGGACATGGAAAGGTCATCCAGTTGGTAACTCCAGGTATGATGTTTTTCTGGAAATGTTTTTGTTGTAGCCTATATTCCAATTCCAGAATTGGGGCAGGGTATAAACATCATCTGAAGTCATATGTTAACAGCAGAGTACTGGCCCAATGCTCTAACCACTAGACTACCTGCTGCCCCTAACAGCAGAGTAAAACTGATATCTGAACATGGTCGATAGTCATAACTTTATGAACGTATTCAATCAGCTACAGCATCTGCTGTTCTCTCTGTCTCTTTATTTCTCATCATCAAAACACACCTTTTATTTCCTCCTGTTTTGTAGATGGACCTTCAAGAGTATCTTTCTGCAGTTTTAGCTCATCCAGCGGCAGTGTTTCCTGTAAAGGCACGATTACAATAGAGACATTACAGGATGTGGCAGCAGG